>NC_081559.1:73665618-73897787 GCF_022355385.1 Mustela nigripes
AAAAAAAAAAAAAGCTTCTAGGACAAACAAAAACTAAAAGAATTTGCAAACACCAAACCAGCCCTACAGGAAATATTGAAAGCGGTCTTCTAAGGAAAGAGAGAGTCTAAAAGCAACAGACCAGAAAGGAAGAGAGGCAATATTCAGTAACAGGCACCTTACAGGCAATACAATGGCACTAAATTGATATCTTTCAATAGTTAATCCTGAATGTAAATGGGCTAAATACCTCAATCAAAAGACACAGGTATCAAAATGGATTAAAAAAACAAGGCCTATCAATATGCTATCTACAAGAAACTCATTGTAGTCCCAAGGACACATCCAGATTTAAAGTGAGGGAGTGGAAAACAATTTACCATGCTAATGGACATCAAAAGAAAGCTGGGGTGGTAATCCTTACATCAGATAAATTAGATTTTAAGCCAACGACTATAATAAGATATGAGGAAGGACACTATATCATACTTAAAGGGTCTGTCTAACAAGAAGATCTAATCATTTTAAATATCTATGCCCGTAACATGTGAGCAGCCAACTATATAAACCAATTAATAACAAAAAAATCAAAGAAACAGATCACCAATAATACAATAATAGTAGGGGATTTTATCACCCCCTCACTGACATGGACAGATCATCTAAGCAAAAGATCAACAAAGAAATAAAGGCATTAATGACACACTGGACCAGATGGACGTCAAGATATATTTAGAACATTGCATCCCAAAACAAAGAATACACATTCTTCTCTAGTGCACATTTACGTTCTCCAGAACAGATCACATCCTGGGTCACAAATCAGGTCTCAACTAGTACCAAAAGATTGGGATCTTTCCCTGCATGTTTTCAGACCACCATGGTCTGAAACTAGAACTCAACCACAGGAGGAAAGTTGAAAAGAACTCAAATACATGGAGACTAAAGAGCATCCTACTAAAGAATGAATGAATCAATCAGGAAATTAAAGAATTAAGAAAATTCATGGAAACAAATGAAAATGAAAACACAACTGTTCAAAATCTTTGGAACACAACAAAGGCAGTCCTGAGAGGAAAGCATATAGCCATACAAGCCTAGCCTCAGCAACCAGACAACAAAAAGAAATAAAAGCATCTGAATTGGCAAAGAAGAAGTCAAACTTTCATTCTTTGCAGATGATCTGATACTTTACATGAAAAACCCCTAAGACTCCACTCCAAAACAGCTAGAACTCATACAGGAATATAAAATGTGTCAGGATATAAAATCAATGCCCAGAAATCAGTTGTGTTTCTATGCACCAACAGCAAGACGGAAGAAAGAGAACTTATGGAGTCCATCCCACTTACAATTGCACCCCAAACCATAAGATACCTAGGAATAAACCTAACGAAAGAGGCAAAGAATCTGTACTCAGAAACTATAAATACTCATGAAAGAAATGGACGAAAACACAAAGAAATGGGAAAATGTTCCATGCTCATGGATTGGAAGAAAAAACATTGTGAAAATGTCTATGCTACCTAAAGCAATCTACACATTTAATGCAATCCATATCAAAATACCATCAATTTTTTCAAAGAAATGGAACAAATAATCCTAAAATTTATATGGAACCAGAAAAGACCTCAAATAGCCAGAGGAAAGTTGTAAGAGAAAGTCAAAGTTGGTGGCATCACAATTCCAGACTTCAAGCTCTATTACAAAGCTGTCATCATGAAGACAGCATGGCATTGGCATAAAAACAGGTACATAGATCAATGGAACAGAATAGAGAGCCCAGAAATAGAGCCTCAACTCTATGGTCAACTAATCTTCGACAAAGCAGGAAAGAATGTCCAATGGAAAAAAGGCAGTCTCTTCAAAAAATTGTGTTGGGAAAACTGGACATTCACATGCAGAAGAATGAAACTGGACCATTTCCTTACACCACACACAAAAATAGACTCAAAATGGATGAAAGATCTTAACGTGAGACAGGAATCCATCAAAATGCTTGAGGAGAACACAGGCAGCAACCTCTTTGACCTCACCCACAGCAACTTCTTCCTAGAAACATCGCCAAAGGCAAGGGAAGCAAGGGCAAAAATGAACTATTGGGACTTCGTCAAAATCTAAAGCTTTTGCACAGCAAAGGAAACATCAAAAAACCAAAAGACAACTGACAGGAATGGGAGAAGATATTTGCAAATGACCTATCAGATAAATGGCTATTATCCAAAATCTATAAAGAACTTACCAAACTCAATGCCCAAAGAACAAATAATCCAATCAAGAAATGGGCAGAGGACATGAACAGACATTTCTGTAAAGAAGACACCCAGATGGCCAACAGACATAAGTACTCAACATCACTGGCATCAGGGAAATACAAATCAAAGCCACATGAGATACCACTTCACACCAGTCAAAATAGCTAAAATTAACAAGTCAGGAAATGACAGATGTTGGCAAGGATGCAGAGTAAGGAGAGACCTCCTACACTATTGGTGGGAATGTAAGCTGGTGCAGCCACTCTGGAGAAGAGTATGGAGGTTCCTCAAAAATTTGAAAATAGAGCTACCCTAGACCCAGCAAACACACTCCTGGGTATTTACCCTAAAGATGCAAATGTGGTGATCAAAACGGGCATGTGCACCTGAATGTTTATAGCAGCAATGTCCACAGTAGCCAATGTATGGAACGAAACTATATGTCCAACAGATGGATAAAGAAGATGTGGTATACACACACACACACACACACACACACACACACACACACACACTGGAGCACTATGCAGTCATCAGAAAAACAAAATCTTGCCATTTACAACGACATGGATGGAACTAGAGGGTATCATGCTACGTGAAATAAGTCAATCAGAGAAAGACAATTATCATATGATCTCTTCGATATGAGGAGTTTAAGAGGCAGAGTGGGGGGTCGTGGAGGTAGAGGGGAAATATACCTAAGCTTCTGGAAAGCAATTCAGTTATATCTATCAAAAGCCTTAAAATGTGGATAAATTCCAATCTAATATTTCCTACTTCAGCAATCAATCTTAAGAACAGATGCTGTCACAATTAAGTACAAAGATGTTCATATTAGCATTGCTTATCACAGCATTAGGAAAGACCAAAAAGAAGGAATTGAATGAAATGTTTTGCCTAATAGTTAAATTATGATATCTACATATTGAATATTAACACAATCACTGGCTTACACTAAAGAAAAAAAATATTTAATAAAGGGAAAATTTTATGATACAATGACCATAAAAATTGGGAAATAAAGTTGAATATTAAGATAATCTTGTTAGGTAAAATACAAATGAAATGCATCAAATATTAACTATATTTTCTGTGTTGATGAATTATGGACAGTTTTTGCTTTATGTATTTTTCTCATTTACTAGGGTACTTTTAAAAACAATAGCTGTACTTCTTTCTGAAGTTTAAAAAGAATTTTTTTTTTTGAAAGAGGGAGAGAGAGAGAGAGGCAGAGGGAGAGGGAGAGAATCTTAAGAAGTCTCCACGTCCAGTATAGAATCTGACATTGGGCTCAGTTTCACAACCCTGGGATCATGAGCTGAGTCAAAATCAAGAATCAGATGTTTAAATGACTGAGCCTCCCAGAAACATAATTTTAAATAATAAAGCAAAAAGCACAGTGGACCACAATCATCACTCAGTCATGAGATAGTGGAAATTTCAGTTCAGGCTTCACTGTTCTGAGTTTACTAAACTTTAACCACATATGGAATGTGCTTATATTCCTGAACCTGTTAATTTTATAAATATATTTGGTTTCTGTGGCCCCTGAGGTATGTAACGTATTTCCCAAAATGCCACCACTGCATTATTTTATTTAAATTACAGAAATCAGATAATTTGAAAGATGATCAGACAATGACTTTGAAAGGTTCATATACTAAATTTTTTATAAAAGATATCTTAGAATCTTGCAATCCAAAGTGGTCTATAGACTGGTGTTAGCATCAACATCTGGAAACTTATTGGAAATGCAGAACCTCACTTCCTACCCAACTTACTGAATCAGAATTTGCACTTTAATAACATCTCCAGTTAATTTATGGGCATAGTCAGATTTAATAATTACTGATCTAGAACACATATTTTAGTTCAAACTACATGTCTACAACGTAACTATGTTCCTCTCTTGAAGTTAAATCTATGTTCATGTCCTAAGCACCAAAGAGATATCTCTGTGGTTTACCAGCTCTAAACATTTTTTTAGGACAAATGTGGATGCCTGGGTGCCTGGGTGGCTCAGTTGGTTAAGTGCTGGACTTTTGATTTAAGCTCAGGTTATGATCTCAGGGTCATGAGATTGAGCCCCATGTAAGGCTCTCTGCTTGGTGTGGAGTCTTGTCTCTGCTCTTCCCCTTGCTCTCTCTCTCTCTCTCTCTCAAATAAATAAATAAAATCTTAAAAACAAAAATAAAAACAAAAGCAGTTTCCAACTACTGAATGAAATATGTTCTAAAAATCTATTGGTAGGTAAGTCAATTGTTTACAACTTGCAACATACAGTAATATTATTAATACTAACTATATGTCTAGGTCACCCTACAGAGTAGCTTGCTTAACCCACAAGTAACTAAAGCGGATCAAATTGCATTTTAATCATTGTTTTTGATGGGAAAATTTGTTCCCAGTCCTAGCAGAAGAGTCTAAGAAAGCCTGGTCCTGCCATCAATACAGCACTTCCGCATAGCTGCAACTATGTAGACAACTGGTAGAGCTAATAGTCTAATTCAGAGAGTGTTGTAGATACAATAAATTGGATAGAAAGACAGAATGCTAGGTGTTGCTATTGACTCATTCATGTTGTCTCCCAGTCTTCATTTTTACTAAGAACAGACATTGGCAAGATTACTTATCTTCAGGGGTTTGGAGGAACCCTCATCCTGGGACTGAGGGAATTAACCTTTCCAAACAGGCATGGCTTCATTAGCACCAACTGGTAACAAAGGATTTATAACTGAACTATCCATTAAGAGTATCTTCTTTGCTTCTCCACTCTTAAAGTGCAGTTTTGTCCTACACAAAATAATGTTTGAAATAGACCTGAAGAGAGGGATATTAGCAAATTTCAGTGCACATTGTTTTCATGAGGTATTTAAACCATGATGTTATAGTCTCCATATTTCAGATACTTATGACTTCAATTGAGATTTACTTTCTATAACAGTTTAAAAATAAAAAAGGTACATTGATTTATACTTTTAAAATTGTATTGCCCCAGATTTTCTTATATATTATTTCACCTTGAGAATTCTTGTTGCAACGGGTATTTCAGGATAAGAATATACTTGGTAGGCATTTTATACTTACAAGTGTTTTTAGAACACTGATTTTAATAGAAAATTTAGAAAATAAACATAAGAAAATTACAATGATCTATTAATTCTCTATCTCAAAGGTAACTTACTAAAGTTCTGCAAATAGCTATTTTTATCTTTAAAAATGGGTCATACTATTCCTATGGTTTTGAAAACGTTTTTTCACTCAACAATGCATCATGAATATCTTTTTAGTAGACTTCTACCAACTTCAATAAATAAAGTTCTATAACATTTTCAATGGTATAGTATTCTTACAGAATATCTTTTTAAAACATTTGGGTTATTTTCAAATTTTTGTTCTTATAAACATTGAAAACTAAATCTTTTCAAGACTAGACCCTTTTTGTTAAATAATCAAAGTAAAGTGGAAGATAAACTCCCTATGACGTGTTGTAGTGCGAGGCTATTTAATAAGGGAGTATGACTTGTTAACCACTACATTTTATTTAATAATGGTCACAAATGAGCTTTTATGCTTATTGTTCACTTCTTTTCCAGTTTTTCCACTTTTTGTTGTTGTTGTTGTTGTTGTTAGATGCCTTTTGTCTCCTATATCAAGGTTAATTCTTTTCCTTCTGGACCTGGCAAAAACTGGGGAATTTCTTGTGCACATATTGATTTTCACATAAGAGTTTATGATTATGGGGGCACCTGGGCGGCTCAACTAGTTAAGCGTAGGGCTTCAGTTCGTGTCATGATCCCAGGTTTTGAGACTGAGCCCGGTATCAGGCTCCCTGCATAGTGGAGAGCCTGCTTCTCCCTCTGCTACTCTCCCTGCTTGTTCTCCCTGTGTCAAATATATATATATTTTCAAAAAAGGGTTTATGATTATCAGAATACTTTTGGGTAGACTTTAAACATTAGATGGAATAGCTTTGTGGATACACTAAGTCTCTAATGGGAAATCTAAAGATGTGGGTGAAAAGTGCAACTAGTAAAATGAAAATATCTATTAAAAATAAAGGTACATTCTTTTTTATATACATATTTTGATCATATGTTGAACTGTCACCCAAATGTACTTAACTTCATTGGACAAGATATAAGGCTCACCAATTTCCAAACTTTGGCAATTTCCAATTCTAAATTCCTGGCAGCCATTCTGGAGCTGATATTATTTATAGCATAGTATGATTAATTTTTTTATTTTAAATATAGATAAATTTGTTCCAATATGCTTTCCCCAGTCCAAATACATATTCACCTTTTAAGTCTTAATAATCAGCTTCTTGGTAGGGAAAAGAGGAATTTAACCACTACCTATTGTGGTAAGAACCTAACAATTTCACACAATGTAAGATTTAAAGAAAACCCTGAATTTCTGTGCCAAACCTGTGGGTGAGATGAGGGGCTGTTGACAGAGAATGAGAAGCACAAGGGAAGGGGTATTTAGCCTCTGTCTTCTATGACTCCAGATTTCAGAAGAGGACACATTTTGCTTTAATCATTTTAGAAAACAATGTTAGAATAAATTTAAAGCTTTAGAGAACATAATTCAAATAGATTCAAAAATACAGAACTCATCAGATTATGTTATAGAAACCAATATGACTGAATTCTCCCTAGATTTTATGAACGATCTTTATTAACAGAAACCAAAATTATTGTCCAAAGTGATAACATGTCAATGAAATACATATCAAAATATACTGCCATTATTAATAGTTTTTAACATCTTTATTACATTTACAATGTGTGGAACATTATAGGGATTTACAATAGAGGCCAAATATCCCAGCCCTTAAAAATTGAATAGGAAAGATTGGATGAACCATACATAAGTATCTTTGAACATAAGCATTAGAAACATACATATGATCATAATTTCACAGGCTTATACAAGTAATTGCTGTATGTAATATAACAGGCAGGAAGGGTAAAACACAGTGAATAAGAAAGTCACTGGGGTGTGAAATAACTATAACTAGGTGGTACTAAACAAAAAGACAACACAGGAAATGTGATTTGTAAAGGCTAAAATGTCCTGCAAAAACATAGCTATCCTCTATCACAACTGTGAGGTAGAATTCTTCCCACCCCGTTTTCTGGTTTCTTGACCACTAGTTAGGGGCCTTTCCCATCCAGATGGCGCTCTCTCACATTGCTGTACTCAGGACAGACTAGTAGCACACATTTTTCACTACCCCTTCTACCTCAATTGAACAGAAGTAATCTTTTGTTTAATTGGTCTTCCTTCACCTACTGAAAACGGGTGGCAAGTTAGTAAGATAAACCAGTGCTGTTTCTTCTAGCTAAGATATCACCATGCTTGGGAAATGCTTTAATCCTTCAAGAAGTGAAACTAATGCTAAAATTTCAGGTATAGGAACCTGTTGGGTGCTGTTTAGGGCAGACAGGTATTTCTTTCCTCAAAGAACACCAACTGCCAAGCGTTAATGCCATTTCTATCACAAACCCACTTCTAATATTTCAAATATGAATCATAAAAATAGTTTACACCTTTCTACACATCCAAAATATAGTGAAAATCCAGGACACAGTATAACCACATTGGGAAAAGTATAGCCGTTTCTTTTAAAACTACCCTATGACACAGAAACTCTAATCCTAGGTACTCACCCAAGAGAAACAAAAGCTTATCTTTACATAAGACTTACATTAAGAATAATCATAGCAGCTTTATTTATAACTACTAATGCTGGAAACAGCCCAGGTATTCATAGATAGAAAAATGGATAAATTGCAATATAGTCATACAATGGAATACTACTCGGCAATAAAAAGTAATGAACTACTGAAACAACTAACAATGTGGATATATTTTCAAACCATGGCAAGGGAAGAGGCTTCTAGAAAGAGTACATGCTATGTGGCCCTATTTACATAAAGGTCTAGAAGAGAGAAATTTGATTCGTGGTAGACAAAAGAACAGTGGTTGCCTTTGGGAGGGTGGAGTGGGGTCAAGGATTGACTAGAAAGGATCAGAGGTGAATTTTCTGATTATATATTTTTATAGCACTGTATACATTGTCCAAAACTAAGAGATGCGCACTTAAGATTTATGCACTTCATTGTATGCTAATTTTACATAAAAAAAAAAGTGGTTAAGCACATACTGAGCTCTAGAGTTAATGATATGTATGCTGAAGTTATTAGTAGGAAGAGTGAAGATGCCTGCACTTGGATGAACTGTAGGATGGAGATGATAATGCAAGCATAGTTAATGCTAACTAGTGTCTGGGTGGCTGATACACTGTAAAATTTTAATTTTGTATGTTTGCAAGATTTCATAAAATGTTAGAAGAAAAATTCCACGGTGCAACACTTACCAAGTAATGCCACTGAGAATTGCATTATTGATCTCATGGCAAGATAATCATCAAATTCTTCCAATCAGTGTTAACGTAGAAATTTAAGAGCTTGTTTTAGATATTCCCGAGTGTGAGGTGACAAGTCAGCTCTCAAATCTATACTGGCTCAAAACTATCAGTTACATTTTGATATATATATATATATATATATATATTATTCTCAATAAATTTGTTGGCTGTGTAGACTAATGTAAGAGTTAAGATGAAGAAACATTCTTAAGAGAAAAATCAAGCTCAGAAATTTTTACCCGACTTCTAAACTAAAAAAGAACTATGGCAACTATAATAAAAGATGTGTAGACCCAAAACACAGTGTAAGGTTTGATCATACAGACAGGCCCCTATGTTTTGAGTGGAAGGACATCTGAATTATCCTGTCTCTCAAAGGAGGGACTCATTTGGGGATGCCCTGAAGTGATGGCATGTAACTTATAAATATTTCTAAGGCGACACCTTTAGAGTCACTAAGACTGGCTTCAGACTTCATTAGCCTTTTGTCAGAAGTAGTTTTCCACATGCCTGACTTAAAACCCATTAACAATACTGTGCTTATTATTTAGTGGCTGCTAGCTATCTTTAGGTGTTTGCTAAGAATTTCTATAGAACTGTATAAGGAATACACACACACACACACACACACACACAGCCTAAGGGTTCTCTAACAAAAATAACCAAATAATCTTGGTTCTCTAAGTGCTTCATGTTCTAGTACAGGCTCTGCTTTTCTTGAAGCACATGGACTAGTGCTGTCAAGCTTTCAAGTTTGCTTTAAAATACTGCAGTCATGTTATTCAGGATCATATCTACGAATCTTTTTAGTCTTAAAACCTTCCCCTGCATTTATGCTATTTCATGGAGCATCCCTAGTTCTAGCAGTCAATGACAGGACTAGTCTTTTTCATTAACACGGCTCAAATTTATCAAGATTGCTCTTTTCTAACCGTAACAGTACTAATGGTGGTCTCAAGTCATGCTTGTTGATTATTAGGATACTTTTAACAGCTTTGTGCTTTTGTTGTTTTCACCGGCTGGTGCTGACTCTCTGAAATCCACTCTGAGTATGATTTTTACTTACTTATTTATTAATGCCACTGTGTCATGTCCTGTCACCCTCAAAGTAGATGATTCTCCTCACTTGTCTTCTATTTCGCTGGTCTATCATCCTGCCATAAAAGAGTTAAATCTGTCAGATTTAAGTCTTGTTTCTTACTGATGAGCTCATCGACTCCACCCTTAGTATTTCCAGTACGTAATTCTGAATGCAAGGGAAATGGAACTCAGAGAGGTGAGCATAGTGCCATTTCCCTCATGACCCCATGCTCGTCATCAGAGAAAAGAGCAACATTAAAGACGCTCTATTTTCTATTCTGAGAAGATAATTATATTAATAATTCCTTCCACTTTGGATAATATTGTAGTTTTCAACCTATTTTTTAATATGATTATATTTACAGACCCAGAGAAGTTTAGCCATTTTTATAAGGGTCAGTAAATGGCCAAGCCAGATTTTGAGCCAGATATTCAAACTCCAAACTCATTCCATTTATATTCACTACAGTTCTTACTTTGGCTTTTTTATGATCTTTAATATGTTTGCCATTACTTATGCTTCTTAGCTAAACATAGATGTTTCCATAGCACATACTAAAGCTGTGTAATGTCAGATGTTAAATCAATACTTAATTTTGCCTTATCAAGGTATTTGTTGCCCTCCACAGCAGAAGTATAGTTCCACCTCTAACTGAAGATTTTTATTTTCAGAACCGAAAGTTAACAGTGCTAAGTCTACTAATTGGGTTAATTGGCTAGGTATGTTCCAGCCTAACTCCTTAATTAGGGAATTCTTCCTTTGGGGGTTTAGCCAAAGATACCTCAACCATATAACTCTTGTCACTGATGATACTTATGTTAGTTTCCCATGCCATTTTCAGTAAACTCAAGATGTGGAGGACTTTCACAACCAGAGCATGTTTAGTTCTTAGGAACCACAGGATAGGAAGAGTACACAGCAATATCCAATCTCTCTGGCAAAGAACATTACAATGCAGTAGAGAATTCTGAGTTCTCTGACTGTAGACTATACAGTGAGTTCCATTCAGCTAATCTCACAGTCGTGCTGTTGGTTACAACAGGTTTACAACAGAGTATGGTTAGCTCACCACTATCAGAATGTAATCGTCATGTTCACCTTAAGTGTATGCCACCAACAGTAACAACAAACTAAATAGCACACCCCATATTTCAACTGACAGGTAATGAAACAACACATTAATACTAGTTAACACTCGGGAGCACTGGCCAATTTAAATGCCTACAAAGTGATAGTAGTATTCAATCTTCCACACAGTAATGAAGCCTAGACCTGCCATCAACATCCTGGCTGGACAGGCTGAGCAGTTTCATCACCATCATCAATGAGTCACCTTAGCAGAATAAGTTCACCAATAAGGACTGGTAATGAAGTTAATTTTATCTGAAATAAAGTTACCATCTTTGCATCTTAGCTCTGCTGGGTGAGACGTGTGAAGAACAGATGTCAAAACTGTTATGTACTGAGCTTATAGAGGAGCAAATATATAGTAAGTAGGCAAGAGAAAAAAAAAATCCCCCAAACCAGAACAAACAAAAAACAAAACAAAACTAGCCCAATTAACACTTCAAGAATTCCCTGAGATGAGCCAAAGTAATGTGGAAAGTTGTGGCATATACCAACAATGGCATATACAAATGATGGTTCTTTCTCCATTTGTGGGCCAACATTAATTCACGATGAACAAAGAACTCATGCTTTCAAACAGACTTCTGTCACTTCCTTCACATGTACTCTAAGTAACGCTATGAATAAAAAAAACCACATTAGGACACTGTTGGGTTTTTAATCATCATTGTATGTATACATACAGATATACATATAGAAAGTAGCAGCAAATTTACAAATGAAGAGCAACAGTATTATGTCAAAAGCATATTCGGTTTCATCTGAAATCCTCAAATTACAAATAACATTTCCAGATGATGCCTCATTTTACTCTTGCTGTAGGCTGGATTGCTTAAGGCATATTAAAAATTAACTTACTGGACAGTAAGTAGTCGAGTTGATGATAAAACCAAGAGTCCCATTACTTATAGTGCAGTTCCTTTCTAGCAAAGTCTTAATAAAAACATTCTTACTACTCTGAAATTCAGTAGAATATTGAGTGTAACTAAATATCTATATTACTTAATACATAAGTATCTAAAATACCAAATGACTTCCTGATGAGTTGTTTAATTCATAAGTCAGTCATAATTTTAGGAAGTATATTTAAAACACACTTCAGACTGCAATATAGAGGGGATTATTACTAATGCCTACAACAGACCATTCACATACAGAGGAAGTGAGCAATTATTACATATGAGCAAAAGCCTGGGAAGAGGAGAATCCCACAAAATCCCTTCCCTCAACAGAGACTATGACGTAGGAGGCAAAGGCATCAATAAACAATTGTAGCATGTGCTTAGCACCATTATGAAGACTGAAATGAAGAATCACAAAAGTTTGTACTCAGAAGTTAAGTCCTAAAAGACTGAGAGGATATCAAATATAGAAGGAATTTCTAGAATGTTCTCAGAAGCAGTGGGAGCATAAGAAAAAAGGGAGCAATTAGGCATCGCTCCCAGATTTTCTGGCATGGCTGATTAGAAAAAAATTAACCAAATTGCTCAGAAAGAACAAAAGTGAAAAAACAGGATGACTTCTCTAGGCTGAAATGACAAGTAGGTAGTTGAAAGTATGGGTCTGAAATTTTGGACCAGATATGGAACACAAAACATGGATAACACAGAAATCTAAGGATGAGATCGTTCCAGAAGCCTTCTGAAGACAGAATCTGAGAGTGTATTTTAGTAGATACACTTTAAGTAGAAGTTATGTGACTGCACTCAAAGTTATGGCAGAGGATGACATCTTCAAGGGACACCATTTAGGAAAGGCTGCTCAATGGTGTAAATATTAGAGACAGAGAAGGATAAGTAATCCAGACTGAAAGAAACAATCATTCAATTCTGTAACTGAGAGTTACATGTCCACTGAGAACAGTTTCACTGAAGTGTATAAAATCAGACTGCAAGGTGTTGAACAGTGAGTGAGAAGGATGCAGAGGGAATGATATGGATTTCTCCAAGAGGTCTGGCAGTGAAGAAGGCTGGAGAAACCAATAGGCTGAGAGGGAGTTTTTTGCTTTGGAGGATACATGAACATTTTTATGGACATGAAAAAGGAACCAGCATACAATTCTTTGCATAATTCTGGATTAATCACAGCTAAAAAATTATTTTTAATCTTTTTCAAAAACATTTTCTGAAAAAAAATGAACACAAAAATATGTATTTTACCATTTAAACTTAATATAAACTTAAAAGCACTAACATTTTATAAATTTTATCTCTCTAAAAGAATTATACAATTTTTATTATTAGACTGCTTCAGAATTTTGCTTCATCTATCATGAGAAATTAAACTTTATTAACAATTGCCATATTCAATCCAGAAAGATTCCTCTGATATACAGGATTATACTTAAGTAATTATGTATGCCTTCTTCCCCAGCCCTCCTCCCCAAAGACAAAAGTATCTTCAGGGTTGTTAATAATTTGGATATTTTCAACTTGAAGAGAAGAACAATTAGAAATAGTATTCCATTATTTTTAAGTTAAGATCTAAATTGCTCTTCACAATTATTTTTCAGTATTAAACATGCTTATTTATTATATACACATGCTTACATATGAATTTCCTGGCTAAAACACATGCAACCAACATGAAAGAACAAATATTAAACCATCCTCACAATCCTAAGAATGCCCTTTTAAATAAGGCACTCATGTTTGGAAACAGGATATAACCACCAAATTAAATAAGATGTTTAAAAGAAGCCTTTTATTAAGCACAAACAACTTTTAATACATTATCAATACAAATAGGAAAATGTCCTTTAATGAATATGATATATCAAAGATCTGAAAGTTTTCTTTATACTGACACAATAAAAATAATCAATTTTGAAGAAGAATTACAAAGTAAAATCTTTGAGTACACCACTGTCTACTAATAACAATTTAACTATAGTCTAAATTTACTACATCACCTGGAGGAAGGTCAACCATTTTTTATATAGAGAATTCTTAAACTCTTATTAGCACCATTCAACGCTTATTATCAGTTGTTCACCTACAAATTGACAGGTCAGGTAAAGCTTTAAAGCAAGTGTTTTCAGTGCAATGTTTACAGTTCCTTCTTTTAAGATACTTGGAGTCTATGGTCTCAAAGCAAGTTAAGTAATGATGCCTTGTAGTTGCAAGGTGTTAATGTGTATAAAGAAATGTAAAATGGAAAAAAATGAGGCTTATCCTGGCTGTGAAATGTATCTTAATGTATTGCGGCTAATGCTGTAGTATGCCAACAACATGCGGGATTATGAACTGTAGATTTGTGGGAAGCTGGTAGCTATTAGCTCTCTGTGGTCATCATTTCGGGATGTCTCAGCTGCTGCCTTTTGAGACTAACCAGTTTCATCCTGTCTCTGATGTGTTCTGCAGTGGAAGCCATGTCACTTGGACTCCCAAAATATTGTTCAGTTCTAAAAATCAAAACAAACAGAAAAACCGCAATCAGATTAATACAAATCCACGGACTACAGCAAATACAAAAGGGAGCAAAGATTACCATAAATATTATACACGTGATAAGACAGTTCACTTGCAGACCATACTGTTTACCTTTGAATAGTAATTCAGTGGGAAAAACATTTTTAAATGGCATTAAATATATTAAGACATGTTGAGAGAAAAAGCCTAGTGGCATTAAATGTTGTAGCATATGTACTTATAATAATCTCAATAAATCAAACAATGCAACCAAACAATGAAACAATAAAGGAAACAATGCAACATTGGAGATATTCTACTTTTCAGTTTTGGGTGCATATGCATATACAAATATAAAATCTGTATGTGTTCTTCAAGGATAAGGGCTATGTACACCAAATGTGTGTCTAATATATGTCTAATATAGCTGGCAAGCGAAATACCTGTTTAATGTTAAGGGATCATTTGAGACTTTAAAAGATAAAATCACTTAATTTTATCCTACTTGAAAAGGTACTGTATTCAGAGTCACAGAATCTTTTAGAGCTAGAAGAGTTCTTAGAAATTATTTGGTTAAGGTTTGTATTTTTTAAGATCAGAAAACTAAGGCCTAGAAAATTAAATGATTTAACTAGGATCACACAGTGGGAAAACCAACATTTGAACTGGAGTCTTCAAGCAGTGAATCCAGACAGATCATCTAATTTCTTTTATTTTTTCCAGGACAGTGTTACAAAAAATACATCTGAATATGCTTGCTGTCAAACAAACTATACAGTATCAACAAGTTATCCATTTTTATGACAAAATAACAATTTGAAATATTAAAGGTGGTGGTTGTGAAATGTGAATACACAGTACTAACTTATTCCTCAATCTTAAAAACATGAAGAAATGCTATGGACTATTTGTAGAACACAGTAGTAGGAGGAGAAGACCAAGCAAAAATCCTAGTTATAAAGGCTCCCAGGCTGACCTCAGTAGAAGAGAGATAGTGTTAACAACTGGTTGTGAAGCACAGAAATGGGGATGGGGACTCCCTGGAATGGAATAACCAGAAGGCATCCCTCCAATACTGTTGCAAGCTAAATTATAAATTTTTAGATTTTATTCTTTTACACTGCATTGCAGATACCTAATACGAATTTAGGCTACTTCTGATGGTTTAATTTTGCCTATGACCAAAGATTATCTAAATATAGACTATGAATTATATGCTTTCAAGGGAATAAAATTGTATCTTCCCAAAATCAATTTCAAATAATCACTTGAAGTTCATGACACAGTAGTAGTGGCACTTACTATGTGTCAGATTTGGGTTTTTTTTTGTTGTTTTTTCTTTTTTCTTTCTTTCTTTCTTTCTTTTTTTTTTTTTTTTTTAAGATTTTACTTATTATAGAGAGAGCACGCAAGCAGGGGAAGGGAGAGTTGGGGAGAGAATATCTCAAACAAGCTGTATGCCCAGCACAGACTCTGGGCTGGATCCCACAACCCCTGAAATCATGACCTGGCTGAAATGAAGAGTAAGACACTCAGTTGAATGAGCCATCCAGGAGCCCCTGTGCCAGATTCATTGTAAGTAATTTATATACATTTAGCTCATGTAATTCCCTTGCCCCTGTAACCTGAAAAGGTATGAATAATATATCCCTAATTTTTAGATGATGGAATTGAGACACAGAAAGGCTGAGTGGCTTCCCCAAGGTGTTACAGCTAGTAAGTGGTGGAGCTGAAATTTAAACCCACAAAATCTGATTCCAGAGTTTACAATCCTATCAATTACACTATACTACAGAGTAAAGATAAATACATTCAATGATGTGGTTGCTCTGTCATTTGAAGTAAATATCCTCTGGATTACCTCTAAATTATTTTCACTGAGGTCGAGAACCTGAGGGATGAAGCTCCTTCAGATTCATTTAATGGCCCATTTATTTGCATGAGATCACTTCTTTCTTTTATTAACTTTCAAAATGCAAAGCAATGTGGGAAGCAGGACCCCATCATTTTACAAGTGAAGAAATTCAGATTCCATATAGCATAGAGAAAAAAGAATGTGTTCAGAGTTGGACCAACATGAGACTGTATTCCAATTCTACTTAGAAGCTGTGAAATCCTGAGCACCTCACTTAATTTTTCTAAGCTTCAGATTTCTACATCTGTAAATCAGGATTAACCATATTGGTCTAGTACTGTTTGGTCAAAAATAACGAAGTGAAGTGTTTAAACTTGATGTTTAATATATTATCAGCTAACTGAACATTACGGCCCTGCACTCCCCTTCCCTGCGCCAGACGAAGCCCAGAGGCATCCTACTCCCTCTCATCAGGGCCATGGCTAGAACCCAGGTTATCAGCCTTCTGCAATAAGCTGTCAAGAAGCACCACATTTGATAGTGTCAAGTACCAACTGCTACTGTTTCTAAGAGCTAAGTTTATATTTCTTTTCATTACAAACCAATTTATTGTGAAATAGAAGACGTGAACCAAAGCTAATTTTTACTTGGCTTTTTAAAAAACAGATATTCCTCTCTTGATGATTTCACTTTAAGAATTCACCAATAAAAAGACAAAATTATAAGAACATGTATCATACCCATCAGGATAAACTACAGGAACAGTTAATCTATCCAAAAGTGATTTCCCAACTGCTTCAATCTCATCAAATTGCTCCTCATCATTAATAGCTTCAGGCTCTTCTGGACAGTCTTGCAAAATCTGTAACAAGTAAAATGGCAACCTCGATCAAGAGATAGAGAAAGGCAATCAAGCTCATGTGAATTCAGTAGATTGAAGCTGTTTTTGTTTCGTTCTTAGCATCCCCATGTACACTGCCATTGCACAAGACTGATTACTAGTGAAGTTGGCTCAAAAAATTCAAATAAAAGGAAACACATAATCCTTAATCATAATAAATAATCGGAGTAAAAAAAGTCTATAGTGATTTCTAAGGAAAAAATAATACCAGACTATTATTCAGAAAGTAAGTTTAAACTGTGCTTGAGAAATAGCCTTCATTCATTCATTCCTTATTGTACTAAATGTTTATTTAGCAGCTTTGGATGTGACTGAAATATAGATTGTGACCTCAAATAGCTTACAGACTTCAAAAATGAGAGGAAAATAAAAATCCAAAACAACATATGCTTACATTATAAATAACTGATAGGATGACCTACATAGGCACAGTTATTTTAAAAACTGATCTGCTGACTTACCTGATATAAACTGGAAAGGTTATGATTCAAATACAGGAAGTTCTACAGTCCTTGATAAAAATACTATTTTCCTTAGCTATTAACATTTAAATTTAACAAGGGGAGGAGAAAAAGGAAGAAATTGCTATAATTTATAATAGCTAAGTCTATAGGTACTGATCCACACTAGTCAATCCATTAGCAAACAGCCTAGTGAACACTTGAACGGTGGCTAGTCCAAACTGAGATGTGTTGTAAGTCCAAGATACACACTATGTTATAAGAAAAAACTGCAAAATGTGGGGAAGAGAAAAGAAAAAGAAGTATTTATTTTTGCAACTGCTTTTGCATTATACTTAATCTAATCTGTTTATTTCAGCACTACTCAAATAACTTTATATAAAATCCTAGATTCACCTTAAAATATCTTCGCAGTCATTATACTATACAAGTTGTTTATAGTTATGGTTATATTTATGCTTACCAGTATAAAATAAAACACAGGAAGAAAATTATACCTGATAACAAAAAACTTTACAAAGGTTTGAGTAGTAAAGAACCTTAAATTGTGCTTGCTTTAAGTATGATAAAGGCAATATAAGAGAATATTCTATGCAAAACAATCTCTCAACCATTTACATTCTTATATGGCCTCATAAAGAAGTCTAGATCTTAATGTCCTTGCAGATAATTTTAAGTTTTATTGAAATTCCATTCAGTTAACATAGAATGTAATTAGTTTCAAGTGTACAATACAGTGGTTCATCACTTACATACAACACTTGGTGCTCACCACAAGTGCCCTCCCTAATCCAATCACCTATTAACCCATCGCCCACTCACCTCCCCTGTGATAACATGTCTGTTCTCTATAGTTGAGTCTGTTTCTTGGTTTGCCTCTCTTTTTTTTCCCCTTTCCTCATTTGTTTGGTTTCTTAAATTCCACATGAGTGAAATCAAATGGTGTGTGTCTTTCTCTAACTTATTTCACTTAGCATAATCCTCTCTAGTTCCATCCATGTAGTGGCAAAGGGCAAGATTTCGTTCTCGGCTGAGTGATACTCCATTGTGTGTACACTCCACATCCTCTTAACCTATTCATCTATGAATGAATACTTGGGCTGCTTCTATAACTTGGGTTATTGCATATAATGCTGTTATTAACATCAGGGTGCATGTATACTTTAAATTAGTATTTTTGTATATTGCATTCTTTGGGTAAATCCCTAACAGTGGGATTGCTGGATTGAAGGGCAGTTCTATTTTTAACTTTCTGAGGAACCTTGTACTGTTTTCCAGAGTGGCCTTGCAGATAACTTTTTAAGATACTGCTTTCAAAATGTATCAGGGTTGTTAGATATTGGGCCAGTAGTCACCCTTGCACAGGAGGCAGGGGCTGCAGGAACAATGTGACTAAAAGAGATTCTGAGGTGCTGGTAATGTCTGTTGTTTGAATAGTGCAGTGATTTCACAGGCATGCTCACTTTGTGAAAATTCACTGAACAGACTGAATTCAATAAACATTTACGATCTGTACACTTTTCTGTGTTAATATACTTAAATAAAAACTTTTCATTAAAACAATCAGTAGGGGAACCTGGGTGGCTCAGGTTGTTAAGCGTGTGCCTTCGGCTCAAGCCCTGAATCAGGCTCCCTGCTCAGCAGGGAGTCTGCTTCTCCTTCTCCCTTTGCCCCTCCCCCAGCTTGTGTGCATTCTCTCTCTCTAATAAATAAATAAAATCTTTTTAAAAAAATAAAACAATCAGTAGGTAAATAGGTGAAGCCGCTTATATACTTTCACCTTCATTATTGTTAGGCCTATTTTAAACCAAAACACTGACCTGTGGAGTTCTGTGACCAGCTCAGCAAGAGTTAACTATAAACACTTCCCAACAGAGATACAGTAGAACACTGCGCAATTCCTGAATTCCTAGTCACATCTCTTCTGTTCTACAGACTAGGCTATATCACATTTACGCCTTCAGTTTCTCACGTTTCATATGGTACTGAACATCCCCTACACATAAACTTCCATTGTGAGAGATCAAAACAAAGTTAACTATATAACAAAGCTCCTCTTCAGAGTGGAGATGTAAGGGTTGAGTGCTATAAAGTTTCTCTGCGCAGAGTTACAAGAAGAGCTCTAATGAAAATCTGCCCAAATAACACTACATATTGCATTTCTGGTTTCCAGGACTGATGAATTCATTAAATAAAAAATTCTAGAATGAATCTTTAAAGATAGCAAATGAAAAAATATTTTATTTTTATCTTTATTTTCATTATTTTTAGCTGGGAGTCTATACTTGAAACCTTATAAAATTACAAAGTGCCCTTTTAAAGAATTTATGACAATTAGTTGTAGTTGCTGAGGCAAAATGTCCTTTCCTTGCATAATGAAAGCAATGGGAGTTGTCACACCCTAAAGATAGTTCATTTTGGGGGTCAGATTTGGTAAGAAGAGAAGCACTGTTGAGAGAAGACTCTTAGATGGTTTTGGATTTCTCAAACCACAGTAAGCCAGCACTGGTATACATTATACTACAAGAATTTGATTTGAACTCTCTAAGACAATATATTATATCTAAACAAACTTTAAACAATTGGATTAAAATAAGGTGGAAAAAACACAAAGGTTAATCACATAATTTTAATATTAAAATTAATGCATTTTAAACATATAAAGTAAGTATTACTGAGACTACAATTTTTAAAAAAGCGAACCTTTTCAGCATTTGAGTGAAATGCAATAGCCATTTCCAGCCTATGCACTCTCTCTTCAGATGCTATTGTAAATTGTTTCCATACTCTGTTCAGTCGAGGAAGTGTGTCTCCAGATGACCGAGATGTGCAGCGCAGAGACTGACACAACACCACCGTGGCCTGTAGCAACTGTCTGCCGTAGTCATAAGTGCTCTAAAGAAGAAAAAGTAAACGTGAAATTATAGTATAAGAATTCTGAAAAGAGAGACAGGAAAAGTGTGCGGGAAGGGTTGTCGTTGCAAATAATAACACTACTGGGAATCAGTACTGAATGACTTACTTACTTACTGACACTTAATACTAAAAATTAACTGCAGGCATAAAAAAGGATGGGAAGACAACACTTTGAATTTTTAGTAAGTTTCTTTCTTGTTAGGTTTTGCTCTCGTCTTGTGTTTTCCCCATCTCATTCTTATCAACTCCACAATCCAAAAATAATGGCTGATAAAGATGGGCTCTTCAAAGGGCACTTTATATCCCATGCAGAAAACTCAATTATTAGGGAAAATAAATAAAGATACTTTTAACACACACAAACACACACACAAAATCTGCATTGTTATACTAACACTGGTGAAATAGAGAAACTGGGGTTTTTACTATACCGCTATTAACTCCTCTATTTCTTATTCACTTTCGTGAGTGAACAGATGGATTGCCTAAAAATGGCATAATCTAAAACAAATCAGAGGGAGCATACAGAACCTGTATTCAGGAAAACATAAACCCTCTCAAGTTTATGCAGCCTGCTTTTGATGCACCAGCTGACATTTTCTAAGTTCTGTGATATTTCTGGAATAATATAACTAACCTTCTTGGGCTTGGAGGGTTAAGTTACATTATAATCATGCAGAAAGCTATTCAAACACTGAGCTTGTAGAAAAGGAAGATAACCAGTTCTGCACCTGTGCAACATCAACAAATTTTCTATGCTTTTCTAGTAAAACTTTCGTTTCCTGAGCATCATCACCCAATCTGATGTGGGTCTTAAGCAGGGCATCCAGAAGTTCACTTAGCCATTCTACTGCCTAAATAAAAAAATAAAGAAGAGTGACGCTGGATCCATAACTCTTATTATATCAAATCAACATGTTTATCAAAAGAAAAATTACTACCATATGATTAATTAATCTATTAGTTAAAAGTCCTTAATAGCTTATTTCATTTAAGAAAGCTACATGAATTAATGATCTTTCCACCCCCTCAAAACTTTTAAAATCTAAGAACAAGATATATTAAAGAGAAGCACTTTTTAAAAATTAATAGCACATGATTCATATTAATAGATCATGTGTTTTCCTTAATGTCCAAGCACTGGTATTACAGAAGACTGATGAATCACTGAACTCTACCTCTAAAACCAATAATATGCTATATATTAGTTAATTGAATTTAAATTAAAAAAAAAAAAGATTGTGTGGAATCTCATTACAGATTTATGTTCTTATTTAAAATCATAAAGTTCCTCTAGGTCAAGCTGCACTGATGTTCTCTGATGAAAATTACACAAAGACAGCATATAGTTTTTCTAGTTGAAAAACCCTCTTGCAAGTTAAAAAAGCATTGTGCTTAAACCAGCCTTAATCTTAGCATGTAACTAACAAGTCAATAATAATAAATAATAAATAATCCCAATTTCTCACTTAATAGAGGATTTCATTAAGAAGATGAGTCATATGAGACCAGTAAAATAACTGGAAATTTAAAAACACTTTGCTATTTTAATAAGATAAACTAGAATTTGACTTAACACATTTACTTTCTTAGGACCATGAAAAGTAAACTTTTTTAACAGTTAGGTGAAATCAGTCTTTTAAGAGAAGACAACTACATCATGTGCCTGACTGATCTTTTACCTGGGCAGCATCTTCTTCACATTTAAACAACTGCACCATTTGAAGCATCTTTAATCTTCGCACATCCACCATGTCTTCACATCTAATAAACAAAAACATAAGGCAGAACATCATTTCAGTTTCATTAATAATTATTTTAACATCATCATCTGGCATGCATGTTTTATAGTATACTAAAATACTTAATCTTATACACCATGGAGACTTCCAACTACTTTGTATTGATTTGTAAGAATTTTAAGGATATCTATATTACATCAAAATACTTCAAAACTTCAAAATACCTGAAAGATTCCTAATTACAAACCCCTGAGGACAGAATGGATTCTGTGAAATACCGAAGCAAAGCATCAACAAAGTAGTACACTAAAACCCAAAGAAATCTCCATTGCCAGTTAGCATTAAACAAGCCTCAAAGATAAACATACGAAGTTTCTTAAATAATAATTTTGACAATGATGCGCCAAGGAAATAAAACAAAATAAAAACATTGAGGAAAGATACTATATCATAATTAAAGGATCTATCCAACAAGAATATCTAACAATTGTACAAATACTTATGCTACTAACTTGAGAGCAGCTAATTACATAAACCAGTAACAAAATTAAAGAAACACATTGATAATAATACAATAATATTAGAGGACTTCAACAGCCCACTCATTGCAATGGACAGATTATTTAAGCAGAAGATCAACAAGGAAACATAGGCTTTGAATGACACACTGGAACAGGTGGATTCACAGATATATTCACAACATTCCATCCTAAAGCAACAACTTACACATTCTTCTCGAGTGCACATGGAACATTCCCCAGAATAGATCACATCCTGGGTCACAAATCAGGTCTCAACAGGTACCAAAAGACTGGGATTATTCTCTGCATATTTTCAGACCATAATGCTTTGAAACTTGAACTCAATTACAAGAGGAAATTTAGAAAGAATTCAAATACACAGAGGTTAAAGAGCATTCTACCAAAGAATGAATGGGTCAACAGGAAATTGAAGAATTCAAAAAATTCATGGAAATAAGTGAAAATGAAAACACTACTGTTTAAAACCTTCGGGACGCAACAACGGCTGTCCTAAGAGAAATATATAGCAATACAAGCCCTTCTCAAGAAACAAGAAAGGTCTCAAAACACAACCTAACCTTACAATTAGAGAGCTGGAGAAATAACAGCAAAGAAAGCCAAAACCCAACAGGAGAAGAGAATTAATAAAGATTAGAGCAGAAATCAATGAAATAGGAACCAAAAGAATAGTAGAACAGAGCAACAAAACTAGGAGCTAGTACTTTGAAAGAATTAGTAGGATCAATAAGCCCCTGGCCAGACTTATTCAAAAGAAAAAAGACCCAAACTAATAAAATCATGAATGAAAGAGGAGAGATCACAACCAACACCAAAGAAATACAAACAATTATAAGAACATATTATGAGCAACTATATGACAACAAATTGGGCATTCCAGAAGAAACAGATGTATTCCTAAATGTATAAACTACCAAAACTGAAACAGTAAGAAATAGAAAACCTGAACAGACCCATAACCAGCAAGGAAATTGAAGCAATAATCAAAAATCTCCCAACAAACAGGAGTCCAGGGCTGGATGGTTTCCCTGGGGAATTCTACCAAACTTTTAAAGAAAAATACTTACACTTCTGAAGTTGTTTCAAAAAACAGCAATGGAAGGAAAACTTCCAAACTCTTTCTATGAGGGCGGCAACCTTGATCCTAAAACCAGACAAAGAGTCCACCAAAAAGGAGAATTATAGACCAATATCCCTGATGAACATGGATGCCAAAATTCTCACCAAGATACTAGCCAATAAGATCCAACAGTACATTTTTAAAAAGATCATTCTGGGGTATTTGGGTGGCTCAGCAGGTTAAGTGTCTGCCTTCAGCTCAGGTAATGATCCCAGGAACCTGGGATTGAGCCCCACTTTGGGTTCCCTGCCCAACGGGGAGTCTGCCTCTTCCCCAGCTCATGCTCTCTCTCTTGAAAAAATAAATAAGCAAAATCTTTAAAAAAAAAATAAAAGAATCATTCCCCACAACGAAGTGGGATTTATTCCTGGGCTGCAAACTGGTTCAACATCCACAAATCAATCAACGTGATACACTACATTAATAAAAGAAAGGACAGGAACCATACGAGCCTCTCAATAGAGGCAGAAAAAGCATTTGAATAAATACAGCAGCCTTTCTTGATTAAAACTCTTCACAGTGTAGAGATAGTGGCAACATACTAAATATCATAAAAGCCATCTATGAAAAGCCCACAGTGAATATCATCCTAAACGGGGAAAAAACAGAGCCTTTCCCTTAAGGTCAGGAACACAATTGGGATGTCCACCCTCACCACTGCTGTTCAATGTAGTACTACAAGTCCTAGCCTCAGCAATCTGACAACAAAAAGACATAAAAGGCTTCTGACATGGCAAAGAAGTCAAATTCTGATTCTGCAGATGACATGATACTCTATATGGAAAACCCTAGACTCCATCCCCAAAATTGCTAGAACTCATATAGGAATTCAGCAAAGTGGCAGGATATAAAACCAACGCACAGAAATCAGTTGCATTTCTATACACTAACAATGAGACAGAAGAAAGAGAATTAAGGAGTCAATCCCATTTAAAATTGCACCAAAAACCTTAAGATACGTAGGAATAAACCAAAGAGGCAAATGAAAGAAATTGAGGAAGACTCAAAGAAATGGAAAAACATACCATGTTCATGGGTTGGAAGAAAAAATATTGTTAAAATGTCTATCCTACCTAGAAGAATGTATACATCCAAAGCAATCCCTATCAAAATACCATCACAGAGCTGGAACAAATAATCCTAAAATTTGTATGGAACCAGAAAAGACCCCAAATGGCCAAAGGAACACTGAAAAAGAAAACCAAAGGTGGCGGCATCACAATTCCACTTCAACCTCTATTACAAAATTATAGTCATCAAGATAGTATGATATTGGCACAAAAGCAGACACATAGATCAATGGAAAGAATAGATAACCCAGAAATGTCCCCTCAACTCTATGGTCAGCTCATCTTCAACAAAGCAGGAAAGAATGTCCAATGGAAAAAAGACAGTCTCTTCAACAAATGGTGCTGGGAAAATTGGAAAGCCACATGCAGAAGAATGAAACGGGACCATTTCTTTAAACCATACACAAAAATAGATTCAAAATGGATGAAAGACCTAAATGTAGACAGGAATCCATTAAAAATCCTAGAGAAGAACACAGGTAGCAACCTCTTCGACCTTGGCTACAGCAAATTCTTGCTAGTTACCTCTCCAAAGGCAAGGGAAACAAAAGCAAAAATGAACTTTTGGGACTTTATCAAGATAAGAAGCTTCTGTACAGCAAAGAAAACAGTTGACAAAACCAAAAGGCAACCTACAGAATGGGAGAAGATAAATGCAAAAGACATATCAGATAAAGATTTATCCAAAATCTATAAAGAACTTATCAAACTCAACACCCAAAGAACAAAAAATCCAGTTAAGAAATGGGCAGAAGACATTAATAGGCATTTCTCCAAAGAAGACATCCAGATGGCCAACAGACACGTGAAAAGATGCTCAACATCACTCATCATCAGTGAAATACAATGCAAAACCACAATGAGATACCACCCTCACACTGGTAGAATGGCTAAAATTAACAAGTCAGGAAATGACAGATGTTGTCCAGGATGCGGAGAAAGGGGAGCCCTCTTACACTGCTGGTAGGGATGCAAGCTGGTATAGCCACTCTGGAGAATAGTATGGAGGTTCCTCAAAAATTTGAAAATAGACCTACCCTATGACCTAGTAACTACACTACTAGGTACTAATCCCAAAGATAAAAATGTAATGATATGAAAGGGCACCTGCACTTCAATATTTATTGAAGCAGTATTTATTGAAGCAGCAATGAATGTGCACAACAGCCAAACTATGGAAGGAGCCCAAATGTCTATCAACAGATGAATGGATAAATAAGATATGGTATCTATCTATAGATATCTATCTATCTATCTGTATCTATAGAATGGACAAAGAATCTTGGAACACTGTGTCAAAAACTAATGATGTACTCTATGGTGACTAACATAACACAATTTAAAAAAAGAATAAAAAAAAAGAATGGGCTACTATTCAGCTATCAAAAAATGAAATCTTGCCATTTATAATTATGTGAATGGAACTAAAGGGCATCATGCTAAGCAAAATAAGTCAGTCAGAGAAAGACAAGTATCATACGACCTCACTCATATGTGGAATTTAAGAAACAAAATAGAGGATCATAAGAGAGGGAAGGGAAAAATTAAACAAGATGAAATCAGGGAGGGAGATAAACTAGAAGAGAGTTTTGTTTTGTTTTTTTTTAAGATTGTATTTATTTATTTGACAGAGTGAGATCACAAGTAGGCAGAGAGACAGGCAGAGAGAGAGGAGGAAGCAGGCTCCCCGCCAAGCAGAGAGCCCGATACGGGACTCAATCCCAGGACACCGAGATCATGACTTGAGCTGAAGGCAGAGGCTCAACCCACTGAGCCACCCAGGTACCCCTAGAAGAGAGTCTTATCATAGGAAACAAAATGAGAGTCGCTGAAGGAGGGGAGGTGATGGGATGGCGTAACTGCGTGTTAAGGAAGGCACATGATGTAATAAGCACTTGGTATTATATATGTTGGATGAGTCACTGACCTCTACCTCTAAAACTAATAATACACCATGTTAATTAACTAAATTTAAATTTTAAAAAGACAGCAAACAATGTAAGTGTACAATAGAAAAATAAAAAATTATGGAATATTCATAGAAAACATAACTTTTATAGCAGTGTAAAGACTGACCTGCAATACATGAATTATTGGTATTGAATCTCTCAAACATAATCTGAGTTTTTTTTGAAAGGGCATTTTAATAAATCTTGAAAATAAGCAAAAAAAGTTAACACTTTTCATTATATTTCATCACCCAAAGTAATATCTAATTTTGAATTTTTTTAAAAAAAGAACAAACAAAAAAACCCACTCCATCTATGTTCCAAAAGAGAAAAAAAAAAAAACAAAACAAAACAACTCTTGATCTCTGGGTGTAGAGAGAAACAATTCAGAGTACTTCAAAATTTTAGTGTGGTCTGTCCTATATAATAGACGACTGAACTTTCAAGGTGACTTTAGCTACCTCAGCTCTGATCTATTCGCTTTGTCCTCATGCAATTTCATGTATTTTAGAGGAAGAGTGAACTCACTACAATCTCAAACACTAATGACCAGTTACCCAGAAGGCACTGAGCTCCATGACAGTCAGTGTTCTTAAAGAAGGTGAATAATAATACAGAAATCATTGTCACAAGGCTATTTTTTATAAAGAGCGCCCTTTATAAAAGCCTATTAACATAGTACTAAAATGAATCTGGTTACAGTTATCCTACAAGGGACTAAAAGGAAGTGATGATTAGAAGTATTTTTAAAATCTGAAGCTAAACAATGTAAAACATTTTAATGATGAAGATGATATCATAGATATATTTAATGCATACTGTCAGGTGTCAAATAATGTGCTTCATGGTCTCAACTATTATGTTGGTTCCATTTTTGGCAGCAGAGTTCTAAACAAACAATGTGGTGAGGGCTACTATGGAGCTATGTAAAGAGTTCTATGGGAGCAGGGAGGAACAAGTAATTAATATGTCCTACAAATCTAAAAAACCTTCCAAAAATAAGTATCCCCAAGTCTTTAAGAATCCAGCAAGAAGAAAATGAAGAAAGTAGTAGTCTAAGTCATAGATTCATGAAACAGCATGATGCATTCAAGAAAGTGAACAACTGTGTCTGTAAAAATTGCAGGACATAAGATTATATGGGATTGAATTATGAAGAATCTCCTACACTATTTCAAGGAGACTGAACTTCATCGGAGAAAACAGGAAATCATGAAGTGGGGTCTTATGATTAGATATGCACTTTACAACGATTATTCTCATGTACAACAGACTAGAGAGGATCAAGGCCAGAGGCAGATAAAAGAGAAGATTTTAAATAGAAAATTTCAGGACTCAGAGACAGCAGAACTTAAAATATTTGATCGGGCTATATGGGGTGAGGAGGAGTATGGATTTTAGGATAAATCCCAAATTTGGTACCTGATACTAACTTTAACCTAGATAAGATATTAAAAGAGAAGATCAAGGGGCACCTGGGTGGCTCAGTGGGTTAAAGCCTCTACCTTTGGCTCAGGTCATGATCCCAGGGTCCTGGAATCGAGCCCCGTATCAGGCTCTCTGCTTAGCGGGGAGCCTGCTTCCCCGTCTCTCTGCCTGCCTCTCTGCCTACTTGTTATCTCGTCTGACTTGTGATCTCTGTCTGTGAAATAAATGAATAAAAGAAGATCAAGTATCTGGACATACTAGGTTTGAGGAATGTGTGCAGCACCCACCTAGAGATACTTAGTAGGCCAAGTATAGTTATGGGTCCAAAGCATAGGACAGGAGTCTGGGTCAGAACCATAAATACTCAATCACAACCAAATAAAATAAAGTCATTCAAGTAGTGAAACCATCCAGAGAGAACACGTAGACTAAAACGACTGGGCCTCAAACCCTGAAAGCAGAGAAATTAGCTAGAGGACAAAAAAAAAAACAGTGAAGAAGACTAAGAAGAAACAGATTATTGGGATCATGAGGGTGTTTTCAGAAGACAGGGTTGTCAGAAAGTTTCACGAAGAAACTTTCCAATGCTATTCAGCGTGATCAAGCAATGGTGAAGACCAAAAATACTCCCTGGATTTTGAGGGAGATCAAGCATTTATTACATGATAATTATAAAGTCACGGATGATATCAGTAAGAGCAAATCCAGTGAAATAGGGTAGAAGTCAGACTGAGGAAGGCTGAAAAGTTAATGGGAGGCAGTTAGGAAACAGTATGAGTATAGATTAGACCTTCAAATGACTTAGCTGTCAGGAAGGAGAATTCTAGGGCTAGAAGACACAAAGAAAGAGTTGAGGAGGAAAGTACATGCATGTGTGTGTGTTTTTTTTTTTTTAATGAGAGATTTAAGCATTTAAATGAGAGGCAGAGATCAGAGTAGAGAATGAGAGTAGACAGGGGAGACATGAGGGTACGTGACTTATTAAATACAAAGCTACAGCATCCTTTGTGATTAGAATAAAATAATGAAACGGGTAAGTTTGCATGTGATTAGAATAAAATAATGAAATGGGTAAGTTTGCATGTGAGGTTAGAAGGAATTCCTCACTAATGAGTATTTTCTCTGTAATGTAGAAATAGTTTCTGTGAGGTTTTGTTGATATCCTAAAATTTTTAAGTGTCCAAAAATTTCATAAACCATGCTATACTGTATATACTTTCATATATGAATTTAATACTTTACTTTGTAATGTTCTCTCAGGTGCTACTGCAAATTGAATTTTCAAAGAATCTTTTAAATTCCTGACTCTATATGAAATAAAACTAAATAGCCCCTTGCCCAGAGTCCACTATCTAATCCTTTCAGAGCACATATGAGTACAATGATAGTGTGACAATTTGTGAGAACTGTAGATGAAGAAACTGATGAAAGTAGATGACATATTTAATAGCAACTCTAAACCAAATGAAAACAGAAAATCAAAATTCTCCAAAAAGGGTTTTCTTAAAACATGAAAGGGTCATAGGCTATAGTAGAAATATGGAATACAAAGTCCTTGGGTGTAACTAAAATTTTATCACTAAATTAAAAAGGGGAAAAGTACCATTAGCTGAACAAATTGTCACAATTTGTTAGTACAATTATATACAACAATTACATTCACCAAAACTTACTACAAGCCTTCTATATTAACAGGTTAGAACTTCTATTTTGTACGGAAAACATAAATTATATCACTTCTCATTTTATTGTGTCATTTTAGCAAAAATTAACATTAACAGTCAAACTTTGCCTTTGTTTCCTAAGCTGCATATCTTCCATCACTCCTTGTATGTGGTCCACATTTTCTTTATTTTCAATGGTTACATCCTTTCCATAGGCCCAGGATGCCTGATTGGAGATCTGATCCAGAAGTCCTTGACCTTTTTCACGCAAACCTTGTAATCCTACATCTAAAACAAAAGTTCCTAGATTTAATCTCTTAAACAAAGGAGGTGCTTTCCCTCCCTCAAGGAAATCCCCCCAGCAGATACTGTACTCAGGTTCTACGCACTGATAGCTTTGTATGTTAAACTACCTTGGGAGGAGGTTCTCTGAACACTTCAAGGAATAAACCCATTTAAACGTGGTTCAAACTGAGCTCCCTCTCACACCAGATTTTGCCTAAAGATAATTTCCAAAAGGTGAATTTCCACTGATGATACTTATTTTTGAAAACTGAAAGCAGGAAGAAAATGTGAGAAGTTCTATTTTGATTAGTAATATTTTTCAGTTTGTTTCCTTTGTGCTTCTATGTAGTCCAATTTTTAAGATAACACGCCAAACATTTTGTTCAAGATAATGTTTAAGAGTTACAAGACTTCAAAGCATTCAAGCAATGCAATATCATTGAAAAAGGATGCTGAATATTTTGAGTTCAGGCATCTTCCAGTTTACACCTAATGAGAGGGAACATTTAGGATAGATTTACAGTACCCCAAACCAACAAGCACACAGGAATTCCTTTCTTTTTTAAAGGAGAAGTATGTATGGTTCTAGAAAGCTTCTGATCCTTTGAAATAAACTGCATTTGGCAAATTAAATACAAAATACGTATTATGCCTATCATGTGTTAAAATAACAAAGGCTGCAAACAAATGCCCATACAAACATGATTTTTCAAACACATTCCCTCAAATCCTTTTCAATAATTGATTGATTTGGTTCAATCATGTGTCACCATTTTCTACTAAGTCTGTCTTAGGTTTCTGCTTCCTTACCTCCATTCCCCTTTGCCCTCCTATCCTACTCAGAACAACCCTTTCTTCCCTTTTGTACATCCACTATCTCCTCTACAGTCATGACCTAGAGAAATTCACTGTACTTCCTTCCTACTGTAGTAAAATGTGAAGTGTCAAGTGAACTGGGATCATCCTCCCCTTGGGAGAGTAGGTAACCTTGGCAATATTCCCAATTTGGAGAAACAAATGCACAGAACCAAACCAACTATTTATTCACAAGGTTAGGATATAGCAACAACCAAAATCACTGCATAAAACACAGTTTTGGGGCATACAGGATTTACCACAGAACACTTCACAGCTAATTACAGCTTATGCATGCACTACAAATAACTGTTCGTAGTATATGCAAGACATAGCACCTATAGATATACCTGGGTAAAGAAGAAAGGCTAAAGGCCCAATGAAGGAAGGGTGACAGACCATCAATGAAAAATAGTAATTTTACCATGTATTACACCCTTCAAGGGAATAAAACCTATTTTATACTAATTTTTCCTGTGTTTCCTATAAATAATTATAATTAGCTCAGTGTAAGTTGACTTCTCTAACCATAGTAATGATATTTCTAAAAAAAGAACCTTATGTTTCAGCATTGTTAAAATCTGCTTACCAACACTTTTCAGCTTCTCTTCAAGCAGTTTTAAAGTCTGCTGAATCGATGCTCCATCAGCTGGTGCTACATCTACGCACAACATCCCTAATAAGCCATCCAACTGCTGAGACAACTAAAGCAGAGGGACACCAAAGAGATAACCCTGATGTGATCAGCATCTAAAGTGTTTAATGATTAATGAGGTTTATATCTAATGAGGTTATCACAATTACACTTGAAAAAGTCTTTGCTGTTAAAAGACAAGGGCAAATAATTAGAATACATGTTATCTGAAAAGACAGAACACATAGAGGCATGCACCAGGAAGACAAAGATTTATATCCAGGTAAGCAGAATGTAGGAAAGTACTCAAACGTCCATTGCAATCTAGGTTATAAAGCATAAATAGAGAAATGATCAAAATGAAATATATCTAAGTTCAAACACTATTTAGACAAAAAATGTTTAGTTGCATGCAAAATGACTTAAAAATGAAAAGAAAATTTTTTAAAACATCGAAGACTTTTATCATCTCCCCATGACTAAATTATTTTATTTTTCCAGAAAAATAATTAGGAGACATGCAAACCTGCAAAATTTATGTGCAGATAAGTGTTCAGATCATTTGAAGAACAGAAAAGCAATCAGAGTAGAAACTTACATCTTGGGCAACACCATGAAATTCAAGAGCTGCTTGTAAGAGATTCTGCCTAAATTCCAGTTGACTGGCCTGTCGATAGCAAACATCACTAAGTTGTTGCTGCAGTGACTTCAGTTCCACAAGATCTTCCTCGTCCCCAGCATTTAAGAGTGCTGCAATTTGCTGATTAAGTTCCACATACACTGCAAACCATTCCTGTAACACACATGTTGTACATTAAGGATCAAATTGGCTCCTGAAGAACCACACCACATTTTATAATTCTTCCAGATAAACTAAGTAACATATATGATAATTCTGTAAGGCAGAATTACTTAAAGTGAGGATGAGAAGTCCCCAACCCCCAAATCCTTCCACATGACTCCCGGAACTCACTCTTATCAACTTCAGTATCTATCCTATATCTTCATCTTTGTATCTAAATGGTTCCTTTCCTTTCCAGTTCTACCTGAAACCTGTCCATCCTCAGAGAAAATTATTACCAGATCATTTCTTCTCTCTTTCTCTTAAAACCTACATCTCCTTTAAAGTGCATGCTGTTGGATAACATCCTTCCAAACCTTTCCCATTAAGCACCTTCTTCCAGGGAGTTTGACAATGGTCACGGCCCTCCGCTCTGGGTCAGCGTTTCCACTGACTCCCACCATGTACACATCCTTGCAGTACTCTTATTAACTCTGTCTCCTGATTCCCTCCCTCACTTGCAACCATCCTGTCCCTACCCCAAATCAGCTACCTACTCCAACACATGTAAATACTTGTTGTAATCATGTATTACCATACAGCTCCCAAAGCTTCAAGAATCTCATTCTCTAACCACCAGCTACTGACTCTCTTGGTCACACTCTTAAGGACAACTCACTCCTACAGCTCCATGAGACTACCCAATCCACTGACCTGCTTGTTTCATGGCCCAGCACGAAAGAGTCTCACATCCTCACTTCTGTCTTTGATCAGAGGCTATAATCACCTCCCAGAGCATAACCCATACTCATGCCCTGCATCTTCCTTTTCCAATCCACCTGTCAAGACCTCAGACCTGGTATCTCTGCCTACTGTATACCTACACCAGAGCAGCAATATGGCTGGATAATAACAATGATGTGAACAGGTGTCTTTTTATAGTGTATGTAAATATATAGACTCTCTCCACATAAAAGTATATAAAGTATATAAATAACCTCAAATAGACCTTCAGCAATCCTATTTCTCTAGTCAATGCATTTTCCCACTCTCATGATTATTTGTTTTTTTCACTTCTTAAATCTCCAACTCCCTTTCCCTCTCTTCGTTCCCAGCCAAAACTCTAACTTCATTTTCTCTCCGACAAACCTATGACCCTCCCTCTTTTCTGCAGCCTTGTGCTTCGCCCTCCCCACTAAAATAGCAGATGAACTGTCCCTGGTTCTAAAGTAGCCACTTAACTTGCACTCTTTGTCCTCTATTACCTACACAAGGCTTTGCCCTTGCACTTATCTTTTCTCTCCCATCATCAATTCATTCTTCTTAATTGGATTATTTCTACCAGCATACAAATAAGGTGCAGTATCTTATATTAAAAAACAGAACTGCACTCAAGACCAAGGCTGTCCCTTAAAGGAATACTCTATACTCATTCTATCTCCTATTTCCCATTCCCTTGTTAACCCATTCTCATCAGGATTTTGTCCTTCCTGCTCTTAGCAAATTCTCAGTCTTTACCTAATTTGGGTCTCTCAGTTGCATTTTACAAAGGCAACCACTTCCTTCTTGAAATGCCTTTTTCTATTCTTTCCTCAGACACAACAGTTCTGCTGCCCTCCTTCTGCTTCTTGCCTTCTAAATTTAGGAGTGACCTGGGGTTCAGTTTTCCAAAGGCTCTTTTCTTCTAAATTAGTACTCTTTGGGCTTGGATGAGTTCGTCTGGTCCCATGCCTTTAAATAACATTTATATGCTGATAATTCCCACATTAGTATCCTCACCTTGTCCCCTTCCCTGAACCCGACAGTGATCCTCAAGTGTCCACCAACTATCTCCATTTGGATGAGTATTAGACATCTAAAATTTAACCTGCCCCTGAAGCTACAAATTCTGTAGAATCCCAACCTGCTTCTCTCACAGTCTTTCCCAACTTAAGAGTGGCTAAGGCCAAACACCTGATTCTTAACAAGAGCAAGACTTGCTGGCTCAACCTCAGCAATGTGACAACTGCTTACTACATCTACTGCCTCCATACTATTAGTCTCCAGTCTTCCTGTTTTGTTGTTTGTTCCTAGTCCTTATTTTCCACATGGTAGCCAGATATCTTTTAATTTTATTTATTTATTTTTAAATATTTTATTTATTTATCTGACAGACAGAGATCAAAAGCAGGCAGAGAGGCAGACGGGGTGAGGGTGGGGGAAGGGGAAGCAAGCTCCCTGTTGAGCAGAAAACCCAATGCGGGACTTGATCCCAAGATCCTGGGATCATGACCTGAGCCAAAGGTAGAGGCTTTAACCTACTGAGCCACCCAGGTGCCCCCAGAGATTTTTTTTTTTTTTAAGATTTTTATTTATTTATTTGACAGACAGAGGCAGAGAGGCAGGCAGAAAGAGAAGAAGGGAAGCGGGCTCCCTGCTGAGCAGAGAGCCTGTGCAGGGCTCGATCCCAGGACCCTAGGATCATGACCTGAGCTGAAGGCAGAGACTTTAACCCACTGAGCCACCCAGGCGCCCCTCCCAGAGATCTTTTTAAAAACATGTATCACACAGACCTGTACCCCTGGGTCTAATAATACATTATATGTTAATAAAAAAGAAAAGAAAAAAAAATGTATCATTTCTCTGCTCAAAAATCCCTTCAATGGGGGCGCCTGGGTGGCTCAGTGGGTTAAGCCGCTGCCTTTGGCTTAGGTCATGATCTCAGTGTCCTGGGATCGAGTTCCACATCAGGCTCTCTGCTCGGCAGGGAGCCTGCTTCCCTTCCTCTCTCTCTGCCTGTCTCTCTGCTTACTTGTGATCTCTCTCTGTCAAATAAATAAATAAAATCTTTAAGAAAAAAAAAAATCCCTCCAATGATTTCATGTAACATTTAAAATAAATGTCAAGCGGCGCCTGGGTGGCTCAGTGGGTCCTGGGATCAAGCCCTGCATCAGGCTCTCTGCTCAGCAGGGACCCTGCTTCCCTACCTCTCTCTCTACCAGCCTCTCTGCCTACTTGTGATCTCTGTCAAATAAATAAAATCTTAAAAAATATAATAAATGACAAGGGACGCATGGGTGGCTTAGTCGTTTCAGCATCTGCCTTCAGCTCAGGTCATGATACTAGGGTCATGGGATCAAGCTCCATGTCTGGCTCTCTGCTCAGTGGGGAGGCTGCTTCTCCCTCTCTGCCTACTGCTCCCCCTGCTTGTGTTCTCTCCCTCTCCCCCCAAATAAATAAATAAAATCCTTAAAAAAAATAAAATAAATGTCAAGTTCCTTTTTGGGGGTGAAATGGACATGATTTGGCTCCGGACTCCCTTAGAAACATTGTTTTGTGTGACCTTGCTCACTGCACTACAACACCACCAACATAACTTGCTGTTCCATTACAATGGCAAGTAAGCACCTACCTACAGTGTTTTTACTTCTGTGTCCTCAATCTGAACTGCCTTTTGCTTGAATTGCTCCTTCACATCATTTCAAGGTTTCTGATTAAATGTGATCTCAGAGAGGCCTTTCCTAAAAGCCTTGCCTTACCTTCTCTCCATTCCCTTTTTTCCAATATGAACTTAAATTCCATATTATAAGACAGTGCTATATAGCCAAGAGTCTAGAACATGTGACATTTATTATGTGTTCAGTTAATATGTAGCAAATGAACATATAAAGCGCTTCATATCAGATACTGTAGATTAGCTGACATTAAATTAAGTAGGTAATAGGTACTGCTCTAAATGTGGTATACTCTTGTGCCCTGTACCTAAAACTTGGGCTTCTCTATTTTTTCATGTTGTTTTATTGCTTGAACTACTATGAAATTTCTGAATATTATTATATAGACAATGTAGTCAGATGTAGAGAAAAGAACAATGGATGTGAAAGACGAACTCAAGGTCTTTTTTCCTTATAAAGGGGTGTCATCTTCATTAACTCACTTATCTCTCAGAACCTGTTTTTTTGTTTATTTGTTTTTCCTTTCGAGCAGTGATTTTCAACTGGGGGCTATTTTGCTTCAGAGGGAATATTTTGCAATATCCAGAGACATTTTTGCCACAATGGAGAGGGCGCAATACTAATGCATCCAGTGGGTAGAGGCCAGTGATGCGGCCAAATGACCCTATAATGTACAGGACAGCCACTACAACAAAGATCCATCTGCCCAAAGTGTCATAGGGCCAAGACTGAGAAACCCTGTTCTGTATAACAGTGATGATATCATCGGTCTTACCTACCTTATTGGTTATTGTATAAATTAATTACATAATACTATGTGTAAAATACTGTTGAAACCATAGAGTGATTATATATTTTTTAATTTTTTTATAAAGATTTTATTTACTTATTGGACAGAGAGATCACAAGTAGGCAGAGAGGCAGGCAGAGAGAGAGGAGGAAGCAGGCTCCCTGCTGAGCAGAGAGCCCAAATCGGGGCTCGATCCCAGCACCCTGGGATCATGACCGGAGCCGAAGGCAGAGGCTTAACCCACTGAGCCACCCAGGCGCCCCCACAGAGTGATTATAAAGGTTAACGGAGGTGGATTTAAAGCAGAAAATACAACTTGAGAAAAATATCACAGTAGTGTTCTAAAATAAAAAGGGATTTCACAGTATTCTCTATAGTACTTGTAAATTTAGTTAATATTCTAAACAAATAATTAATCCAATTCTTTGAAGAAGTAAGAGTCATGATTCAAAGAAAAATAGTAGGCTAAAGGATTAGCATCCTGGGTCACCATGTCTTACAGTGAGAACTATCTATACCATATTACCAGGTTGCTTACTAAAAATACCAAAGCTCCACCCCTGACCTACTAAGTCAGAGTCTGTAGGCAGTTTAACAGTCGCTTCAGGTGACTCTTAGAACCACTAAGGTTTAAGAACAACCATACTGGGGTTGATTTTTTTTCCTAGTCTGAACCTATAAAATAAAGGCCCTAATAACTAGAACAAGGAGGTAAACAATTTAAGAACTAGTATTTTTCTTGAAATTAGCACTTGAAATTAAAGAAACTCACATTAGGAACTGAGGTTTTCCTAAAGAAATAATCAGTCTCTCTGGGATGTAAGGGAATAAAATCTGGAATGCACAGGCACACACACACACTCTCTCTCTTCAGATTAATCAAAATGTTTTTTTCCTAGGAAATAGGAAAATATAAAATTTATAGAACCTTAGCTGAACAGGCTGCATTCAGTTCAGTTTTGGCCATCCTCGGGCCTACCTTTTATGAACATTTAACTGCGCAGGAAAAAAATCAATTCTAAGACATGCAGTTTGTATTTAGACGGTAGGTAAGAAATGAGCTTGAATGCTCACATGGTAGGACAGAGGTAGTCATCTCGATTGACAATGGAATAGTGCAGGAACTGGTGGTGATGCACAGCTGCTGAAATAATGGGTATTTATGCTCAAACCAAGACACAGGAATTCTAATCTAGAAGGAAAGAAACACTGCCAGATCACTTGATTAAGGTCAGTATGTTCGTGAGAGATGGGTTTTGACCCTTCATGCACACCTGTTTTGCTGCTTACTATTAGGCATGACACAACAATGTTCTCTTTGAAGACCAAAAGTCAGCATTGTGAGATGGGAGATACGAACGGAATCCTAAAGCTTCAGAGATTTATACTTCTGCACAGTCCTATGACATGTTTTCCCTAACAACCACCTACCTCAGCCCAAAATAAAAAATCTGATTACTGAACTAAAACACATTAAAATGTACTTTAAGTTACTATTACCGTTTTTCTTATATCTTGTTATTTTTTGTTGTGCTTACCTCCTTCATATTAAAAAAGCAAACTTCCTTTTGACAAAGAACTACATATTTGTAATATTTTCATTTTCTGTATATTAAAACTAAATATTCTAATAAATTTGGGTTTATTTTTAGCTTTAAGATTATGCTTTTATAAGAATCTAAAATTTAATACTTGACAGAGTGATTTAACACAAAATGGTATGTTAATTTCTATACCTATTAACCAATCAATATATCAGAAATTTGTCATAATTTCATTAAGACCTGAACAACTCTAACATATGCTTTAAAGCGTTCCTCTTTTTACAAAGAGAAAAGCTTTTAATAAAATATTGGAACATCATAAGCTAATATACTCATCCTGAATCAACCTATTCTCAAGGTAACAATGTAGTGCCACCTATTGGTTACAGTGCAATTCTCATTTGTAAACCTTGTAAAATGAAAAATTTCAAACTATTCAAAAGTGGAAAGAACAGTATAATGAATCTCATGTGCCATCCATCTTCAATAACTATCAACTCCTGACCAATTCTGTTTCTTCTACACTCCCATTCAATTTGTCCCCACCTCCCAATTTTGAAACTGACATACATCATTTAAAGAAATGAAATCCATAAACCATCAGCGTTTCTCTTTTCTCTGAAGCACCAGGTCCATGAATGCAAACAATATATGTGCATATGTCCTCAAATATTAAGAGTATAGGAAGGAAAAAAAATGTTATTATCTTAAGTACATCCATGAGTAGCTTTCGTTGCGAGCTAGCCAGTAAGCAGGTGAGACAGACTGACAGAGACAGAAAAATATAAAAAGGGAGAAAGAGAGAGAGAAATACAGAGAAACAGAGAGAGGAAAAAGAACTCCAAGAGTATGAAGAGACTGGTGTTTCAACCGAGTCTAGCTACCCAGTGACCGAAAAATGTTCTCTCCCAGTTTATTCATATAAAAATAAGGTGATGACATTAGAAGAATCTGTAAGATCCTCTCCAATTCAAAAGTCCTAAAATTTTATTCACATTATAAGTAAACCTGAACACACAGAGCTATCCATAAATAATTTTTTCATTTAAATTAATTTTTAGGGGCACCTGGGTGGCCCAGTTGGTTAAGTGTCAGCCTTCGGCTGCAGGCATGATTTTGGGGTACGGGGATGGAGCTCCACATCGAGCAAAGAGTCTACTTCTCCCTCTCCCTCTGTCCCAACCCCAGTTCATGCTGTATTTATCTCTTACAGAGGTCTCTCTCAAATAAATAAAATATTTAAAAAAAATAAGTAAAATAAATTGATTTTTAAACTTTATAAATAAAAATACAAAAATAAAAATCTAAACACAAGAATCTCTATGTATACTATTTATAATTTCATCCATACTGTATGCAACATAAAAGATGTTTTTCAATTCCTTTTGTGAATTTCTTTATAATAGGTACATAATCTAACTTCAAAGTATAATTATTCCTCTTGACATCTTTAAAAAATAATATAATGCAGATAAATCCTGTCTTTAGGGCCCTCAAGTGTCACGTATCTTTACATAAAGGACTCTGGGGATACCTTCATAACCAAATCCTCTAGATGGAAGTCTACAATATTTTACAGCAAATACTGTTTTCAAGAACCAAAAATAGTGGGATGCCTGGGTAGCTCAGTTGGCTAAGTGTGGGCTTCAGCTCAGGTCATGATCTCGGGGTCCTGAGATCGAGTTCTGCATCAGTGTCCTTGCTCAGCATGGAGCCTGCTTCTCCCTCTGCCTGCCACTCCCCTTCTTGTGCACACATGCTCATGCTCTCTCTGATAAATAATTAAATACATACAATCTTTTAAGAAAGGGGGGTACAGACTATAGGATATTGTTACCCTATAGTAACATGCTCCAGAACAATCCACAGGGTTCAAATAAGTCACAACAGTATCAAAAATATCAAAAGAATTACGTTATTTATAAAGTACCAAGAGAGGCGCCTGGGTTAAGCTCCAGCTCTCAGTTTAGGCTCAGGTCATGATCTCAGGATCCTGAGATCCAGCCCTGTGGCAGGTTGAGTGTAGAGTCTGCTTGAGATCCTTTCCCTCTGCTCCTCTCTACTCACCCTGTGCGCAAGTGTGTGCACTCTCTCTCAAATAAATAAATACAATCCTTAAAGATTTTTTTAAAATTTATTTGACACAGGTGGGGAGGCAAGCAGAAGGAGAAGCAGGCTCCCTACTGAGCAGAGCCTGACATGGGGCTCAATCCCATGACCCTGGGATCATGACCTGAGCCCATGGCAGACGTTTAACCGAAAAAGCCACCCAGGCATCCCTTAAATAAAATCTTAAAAATACATAAATAAAATTTTAAAAAATAATAAAAATAAAAAGTACCAAGAACAATAAAAGATTATAACCTCAGGAACAGGAGTTAGAAGTTAAATACAAATTACTCAGTATATTTTATTAGCATAAAAGGAAAAAGCATTATGTTGGACCCTGTGAAATGAATAAAATATACAGATTTTTTTCAATTATAGGATTTCATAAGATTTCATTTCAATCTTTTATAAGTACTGGGGTGCTCGGGTGGCTCAGTCAGTTAAACACCCGACTCTTAATTTTTGGCTCAGGTTAGGGTTGTGAGATCAAGCATGGCATAGGGCTCTGCAGTGGGCATGGAGCCTGCTTAAGATTCTCTCTCCCTTTCCCTTTGTCCTTCCCTCTTCCCCTTCCCTCTTTATCTATCAATCAATCTCTTAAGAATATTAATTAGGAAAACTGCAGACAATATACAATCTTTAGATGATTTCAAATCCAAATCTTGTGATATCTCTTCCATATTATTCTCTCAGCTAGATTACAGATACTACAGAGTACAGTATATATTTTATCTGCCAATACAACATATTATTAAAGCTGATCTGGGGAATATTACAAAGAAAACAATATAAGGAACTGAACAGAATGGTATATATAAAAGAGGAAAATAATGTCAAATATTGTTTAAAATATCTTTAGTAAACAGTAGTTAAAATATACATTTATTAATACTACTCAACTTTTAACTACCACTTCAATTGGGGAAGTTAAAGGGAAAAGAAAAACTTAGATGTTCACATAATACATAAATCTTATCTGGGCCCAGAGTTTAAAACTGTTATTGAACAATTTTTTTTTAGTTCTCTATTATTGTGCATTTAGAGCCTAGTGATCGGGATTCATCTGAACACATGACTTTTTTTCTCAATTAACACATAAATCCAATCAGAGTGTCTTCTGAGCATCTGGATTTGTTTTTGCTTTTGTTTGAGGGGAAGGCTAACTTCTTTTATTACCTATTTATGGGAAAGATGTTTTATTCTTCATATTAAATGCAAGGTTGAATGGTGTGTGTGTGTGTGTGTGTGTGTGTGTGTAAACTCATCGCTTTTTTTAAGCCAGATAATCTAAGGAGATAGAAATTAATGAATCTGTTTATTTTTCTACTTTTCTAGTCAACCTATTTAAATTGCTATCAGAAATAATATGACTGGGGGGGAAAAATGATGAACTAATTGATCCACAAAGCAGATGATCACTTTCTCTCTCTCTCTTTTTTTAAAATAAATTAATTTATTTATTTTCAGAAATACAGTATTCATTATTTTTTCACCACACCCAGTGCTCCATGCAATCCATGCCCTCCATAATACCCACCACCATGTACCCCAACCTCCCACCCCCAGATGATCACTTTCTCAATAATGAAGAGTTAACTTTAACAGAGCAAGAGCTTAACATATATCAACTTCCTCCATACACAAGTTGTTAAATTTTAAGCTCTCCTGAATGATTATCTATAATCTGCCCACAGATCATTTTCTAATTTTATAACTGATTTGTTTGATCATCTTCTTCAGAATTACAAGTGGGAGCCCCTAAATGCACAAAGAATGGAAAAATATCCTGCACCCTCTGCACTCACTCTCAATTAGTTGTGATTAATGCAACAGTTCTGCAATTATTCTCAGGCATTAACTGTACTGTACTCTCCCTAATAAAGCATGAACATCCCAAGCAAGCCTCCCTCTGAGGATTTAAGGATTATAATTTCTGTCTCAGGACTGCAGACGAAGGTTCTATTTTTGCACTATCACTCTTTATTCTGTCATGGTAATTTTTAAAAATTTCACATGGGTTTGTTTCTATAGAAATATATAAACTATACTGGAGGCAAAGCAAAACCAAACTTCCAATAAATACATACTAAATGGTCAAAATGTTCTTTATGGCCTCTAAATATTAAACATACTCTACTTTATGTCCTATACCAAAGTTTATAGCAACTTATCCCTTAGCACCACACAGGCTCCTAATTATGCCCAGTAACAACAGCCTGTAACCTGCAGAGGAGAGGGACTCACACTGTGTTGGCTCTCAATCTCTTCATGCTTCTGCTGTAGGGCCTGGGAGGCTCGGATGGAGTCTCCAATCCCCCACTGGGCTCGTAGTTGTTCTGATCCAGGGCCTTCAAGCCAGTTTACAACCTATAAATGAAAGTTGAGACCAAAATCTTAAAATAATGAAAAGCTTTTCAAACATTCAATGTTTTCTCCTCCCAAAGCTCCTCAAAATTTTTTTTTTAATTTTTGATTTTTACGTTTATTTCTTTGGCAGAAAGAAAGCACAAGTGGGAGAGGAGCAGGCAGAAGGAGAAAGAGAAGCAGGCTCCATGCTGAGCAAGAAGCCCAATGATACAGGGCCCGACAATGTGGGGCTTGATCTCAGGACCCCAGATCATGACCTGAGTCAAAGGCAGATGCTTAACCGACTGAGCCATCCAGGCACCCCAGTTCCTCAAGTATTTTTAAATTCTTTAAATTCTACTGTAAAGGCAGTAAATGTTTCTTTTCTAATTACGTGGCTATAATGTGACAACTCTTCCAAAAGCAAAATTTGAAAGAATGCACACTGTAGCACCTTAGGCTTTCAGCTTTCTGATCATCTGCCAGGCTAAAAGAAATCTGGAATGCTCTCCATAAAAGAAAATTAAAAATTAACTTACAATGAAAGAAAATAGAAGAACTATTGGATTTTGCATTGGAAGAGACACCAGAAAGGATACTGGTCAAATTTCTTATCTAACACTTAAGAAAATTTAATTTCAAAGATTAACTGACCTGCCTAAGGTAATATAATACATTATTAAAAACCTAGGACTAAAATCCCTGTCTCCAGACTCGTAGTCAAATGTTCTTCTCAAAGTACTGATAAAACTAAAGGGACTAAGTAATTAACTAATATGAAGTTAAAATGCTACTTTTGTCACTTTGAAAATTACAAACTAACTGTAGAATTATACTACAGCAATACCTTCTAGGGGTCTTAGGATGAACTAAAATCTGCAGACCCACATACCATCTGAGGTCCCACTGGCACCACTCAGCAGGATGTGAGGTTAGCAAAGCAGCATGAGGCATTCTTCTTCTGCCAAGTCAGTTCAGGCATGAGGTGATGAGATCCATATGGGACAGATTTAGGGAAGACTCTGGTATCAAAACTCCAGAATCCACAGTGCTCATGCATGCTACAGAAGTTCTGAATTCAAGGATGCTCAAAGTTATGCCTTCCATCAAGTACTAACAGTTCTCCTAGTCCAGACCCAGAATAATTTTTACCATAAAAGCAGTAGTTGACATTCCAAGTTTTATAGGTTTTCAAGGAAACAGAGCTAGACAGTTAAGCAAAGATCAAAGCCTCATGCAGAAAGAGTTTTTCTAACTCTCTACCCACCCCCCCTACACACACACACTACAAAACTACATGGACACAGTGAAGTAATTTTAACAGAAAAAATATTATCAAATTTTACTTGTTACTGAATTAAAATAAGGAATTCAACAACAGATGTATGGTTAGGCCCTAAAATGTAAACTTAGGATTGCTGGTAAGAAGCAAATGAGGGTATGTCCGTAGCATAATGTTATAACCCAGTGGATACACAGGCTTAACTCAGAACTTTATAACAGACCCATGCTGCATTTTTATTATTATCAGGTTAAAATATATTCCTTTAAAAATCTAATAGTTCATGGAATTTTTAGTAGTTATATAAAAGTACCACATCATAGGGAAAAATCATGTCTATTTCTTTCCATTATTTTTTGACACGCATTGCATTTTCACATTACTCCAGATTTAAGCACTACAGCCAATTCTTACAGTACAGTTATTTCTATCCTGTGTTTTTCACTTAACATTACACTATAAAACTATAATGATTTTCTATGTGGCTACAGTTATAATTTACAATAGTTACAAACCTCTTTTTTAAGAAGGCAAAACTTGACTGCCTTCTTCCCTCCCTGTCATCTGCCTAACCAACTAATCAACCAACCTATATACATATATATTTGTATATCTACAACAGCTACTTTATATATATATAATATATATACATATATACAAATATACCCCCACACACACCCTAAATATAAACTTAGGATATATAGAGAGACAGAAGTTCATATGTAGTTATTTTTTTTTTTTTCGCTAATTCTGTATTGTTTCCCTAGGAAAGATTTTCAGTAGAGATCTGAATTCAATGACAATATAATGTTAGTACACATTAAAAAATTGCTCTCTAAAACACCTTTTTCAGGGTGCCTGGGTGGCTCAGTGGGTTAAAGCCTCTGCCTTCAGCCCAGGTCATGATCCCAGGGTCCTGGGATCGAGCCCCACATTGGACTCTCTGCTCAGCAGGGAGCCTACTTCTCTCCACCTCCCCGCCTGCCTCTCTGCCTACTTGTGACCTCTGTCTGTCAAATAAATAAAATCTTAAAAAAAAAAAAAACCAAAAGATTATTAAAAAAACCCACCTTTTTCTATATGAACATCTAAGCAATGAAAGTTTTAACTGAGAAACCTCTGTAAAGTATACAAACTGTCTAATGCTTTTAAAAAACTTCTGCCAAAGGGATGGAGTAAGATAAATAAAGCTAATATGGAATGTAATGTGATATTTTGTTTGGAGTCATGGAAAAGAAAAATAGCATTAAGTAAAAACTAAGGAATTCTGAATAAAGTATAAAGACTGTTAAAACAACAACAACAACAACAAAACACCTTCTGCCAAATTGAAAAACAGAAACCTCTTCAGGTGTACTTTTCAATATTAGTATACCGAATGCATTGCAAATGTTTGGCTACTGAAAGTTTAAGATCTTTAGTAAATTATCCCTTCAAGTTAGTTCCCCACTTATCTTCTACCTTCTTATCTATTAATATATTCTCAGCTTCCACTTTCTCTTTACAAGGCTTTAATAATATAGTACAAAAATTTAAAAACAAAAAAAGCCAAAGTATTATTTTGGATTCACTGGAATAGACTTAAGTGCTTTAATTTTCTTGGCTGTTTTCGCAGTCCTAAATTAATCTGCAACCCCTTACTGTCAAGTGTTCTTTGGAATACAAAGGTTGGCTCCTCAGCATCTCTAGTCTTCCCCTTTAAACTTTGTATTAGCTATCTTTGGAAGGGCAGAGTCCTAGGATTCTGTTTCTGTTAGCCTGTGGAAAGGATCACTCTTTCACAGTCATAAGAAAACACTGGGCACGAGTCCCAATTCTAAATTCTGGTTCTGCTCCTACCAGTTTTAAGACTAGTCTGTCCATCTTTAAAATGGTGTTAATGCTACCTACCATACAAAGGTGCTGGGAGGATTATTCCAGTCATTATATGTAAGACACTTAGCACAATAGATAAATACTAGTATTTGTTATTCTCTTTGCTTTTCCCACTTTCTTGAAGAGAAAAGCATAGCTCCTTCTATCTATTCACTCAGTATTAAGCTTTTTATTTTCATTCCAGTATAGTTAACACGCAGTGTCATATTAGTTACAAGTGAACAATAGAGTGATTAAACATTTCTAGACATTACTCACTGCTCATCATGATAAGCCTGCCGCTTAATTCCCATCAACTGTTTTACTCACCCACCTCCCATCTCCCTTCTGGTAACCATCAGTTTGTTGTCTATAGTTAAGAGTCCGTTTCTTGACTTGTCTTTTTTCTCCTACGTTCATTTGTTTTATTTCTTAAATTTCACATGTAAGTGAAATCATATCATATTTGTCTTTCTCTGACTTATTTCACTTAGCATTACACTCTCTAGCTCTATCCATGTTGTTGCAAATGTCAAAAGTTCATTTTTTTGATGGATGAGTAATAGTCTATTGTATATATATACACACCACACCTTCTTTATACATTCATCAGTTGATGTACATTTGGGTTCTTTCCATAATTTGGCTATTGTAAATAAAGCTGCAATAAACACAGGGATGTACGTATTGCTCTGAATTAGCATTTTCATATTCTTTGGATAAATACCCAATAGTCTGATTGTTGGACCATTGGGGTTTCTGATCTTAGGGGAAAAGCACTCATACTTAACTATGATGTTTATTGTTGAGTTTTTGATATGCAGCCTTTATTATGTTGAGGTATGTTTCCTCTAGACGTACTTTGTTGAGGATTTTTATCGTGAATGGATGCTGTATTTTGTCAAATGCTTTTTCTGCATCTACTTAAATGACCATTTGGTTTTTATCCTTTTTCTTACTGATGTGTGTCCATTCATTCTTTATAAAGTTTGTCTCACACCTGCATTTTACAGTAAGATCCTGAGCTTCTTAAGGAAGTCCCTGAACTGTTTTATTCAACATTTTTTCAAATGGAAATATAAAGTGGGAGCTCCCGTGTGGCTCAGGTTGGGATCTCTGCTCAGGTTGTGACCTAGGGTCCTGGAATTGAGCCCCTTGTCAAGCTCAGTGGGGAATGTGCTTCTCCCTCTCCCTCTGCCCCTGGCCACTCTGGCTTATGCTCTCTTTCTCTTTCAAATAAATAAAATCTATAAGGGGAAAAATGGAAATAAAAAGTATAAGTTTTAAGGAAGCTTATGTAAACATTTTGAAACCATTGTCCATTTCCTTTATGCAATTCAAGCCTCAACTATTGCTATTTATTATGACTAAAGATATAAAGACAAATACACAATGGCTTTCAAGTGTTCTATTTCTTTTAAAGATTTACTGATTTACAAATTTGAGAGAGAGAACCCTAGAGTGTGCGGGGAGGGGCAGGGGACAAGGGAGATAATGTCTTTTTTTTTTTTTTTTAAAGATTTTATTTATTTATTTATTTGACAGAGAGAAATCACAAGTGGAAGGAGAGGCAGGCAGAGAGAGAGAGAGAGGGAAGCAGACTCCCTGCTGAGCAGAGTGCCCAATGCGAGACTCGATCCCAGGACCCTGGGATTATAACCTGAGCAGAAGGCAGCGGCTTAACCCACTGAGCCACCCAGGCGCCCCGTGAGATAAAGTCTTGAGCAGACACTGGCTCAGCATGGTGCCTGACATTTCACAAACCAAAGATGAGGACCTGAGCTGAAAGCAAGAGTCAGAAACTTAACAGACTGCACCACCCAGGAGCTCTGGCTTGTAAGTATTTTAAATAACATAATTATTTCACTAGAAATATCTAAATTCTAAAACTAAGGATGAAATAAGAGCATCTCAAAAGTTTTTAATTAATTAATAATGTGTTATATGGAGAGGAGTCAAGATGGCGGAGAAGTAGCAGGCTGAGACTAATTCAGCTATCAGGAGATCAGCTAGAGAGCTTATCTAAGGATTGCAAACACCTGCATATCCATCGGCAGATCGAAGAGAAGAAGAACAGCAATTCTATAAACAGAAAAACAACCACTTTCTGAAAGGTAGGACTGGCGGAGAAGTGAATCCAAAGGGACGGGAAGATAGACCCCAGGGGGAGGGGCCGGCTCCTGGCAAGTGGCGGAGCAACAGAGCACAAAATCAGGACTTTTAAAAGTCTGTTCCTCTGGGACATCGCTCCAGAGGCTAAACCGGGGAGAAGCCCATGCGGGGTCAGCGTGGCCTCAGGTCCCGCGGGTCACAGAAGGATCGGGGGTGTCTGAGTGTCACAGAGTTTGCGGGTATTGGAGCGGGAGGGCCGGCTACGGAGACAGAGCCGACAGTAACCTCAGAGCTCCGTGTTACCTTGGACCGGTCACAGGCTCGGTGAGCTCAGAGCGCGGCTGGAGGTCAGGCAGACAGGAGTTACTAGACGCTGTTCTCTAAGGGCACACTGAGGAGAGGGGCCCCGGGCTCTCCGCTCCTCCGGGCTGGAGACCAGGAGGTCGCCATTTGTATTCCCATCCTCTGGAACTCTACGGAAAGCGCTCAGGGAACAAAAGCTCCTGAAAGCAAACCCCAGCGGATTACTCAGCCCAGCCCCTGGTAAGGGCGGTGCAATTCCGCCTGGGGCAAAGACACTTGAGAATCACTACACCAGGCCCCTCCCCCAGAAGATCAACAAGAAAGCCAGCCAAGACCAAGTTCACCTACCAAGGAGTGTGGTTTCAATAACAAAGAGAGCCGCAGAATTCCAGAGGAGGAGAAAGCAAAGCATGGAACTCATGGCTTTCTCCCTGTGATTTTTTTAGTCTTGCAGTTAATTTTTTTCCTTTTCATTTTTTTTTTCTCTTCTTCTGCTAAAATTTTTTTTAACTTCTACCCTTTTCTTTTTTAACGTTTTTAAACTAGTTTATCTAATATATATATTTTTTCTTTTTTATATTTTTCTTTATTCGTTTTCTTTTTAAAATTCTTTTCTTTTTTTTTTCTTTTCTTTTCTTTCTTTCTTTTTGAACCTCTTTTTATCCCCTTTCTCCCCCCTCAAGATTTGGGATCTCTTCTGATTTGGTCAAAGCATATTTTCCTGGGGTTCTTGCCACCCTTTTAGTATTTTACTTGCTCCTTCATATACTCTTATCTGGACAAAATGACAAGGCAGAAAAATTCACCACAAAAAAAAGAACAAGAGGCAGTACCAAAGGCTAGGGACCTAATCAATACAGACATTGGTAATATGTCAGATCTAGAGTTCAGAATGACAATTCTCAAGGTTCTAGCCGGGCTCGAAAAAGGCATGGAAGATATTAGAGAAACCCTCTAGGGAGATATAAAAGCCCTTTCTGGAGAAATAAAAGAACTAAAATCTAACCAAGTTGAAATCAAAAAGCTATTAATGAGGTGCAATGAAAAATGGAGGCTCTCACTGCTAGGATAAATGAGGCAGAAGAAAGAATTAGTGATATAGAAGACCAAATGACAGAGAATAAAGAAGATGAGCAAAAGAGGGACAAACAGCTACTGGACCACGAGGGGAGAATTCAAGAGATAAGCGACACCATAAGACGAAACAACATTAGAATAATTGGGATTCCAGAAGAAGAAGAAAGAGAGAGGGGAGCAGAAGGTATACTGGAGAGAATTATTGGGGAGAATTTCCCCAATATGGCAAAGGGAACGAGCATCAAAATTCAGGAGGTTCAGAGAACGCCCCTCAAAATCAATAAGAATAGGCCCACACCCCGTCACCTAATAGTAAAATTTACAAGTCTCAGTGACAAAGAGAAAATCTTGAAAGCAGCCCAGGAAAAGAAGTCTGTAACATACAATGGTAAAAATATTAAATTGGCAGCAGACTTAGCCACAGAGACCTGGCAGGCCAGAAAGAGCTGGCATGATATTTTCAGAGCACTAAACGAGAAAAACATGCAGCCAAGAATACTATATCCAGCTAGGCTATCATTGAAAATAGAAGGAGAGATTAAAAGCTTCCAGGACAAACAAAAACTGAAAGAATTTGCAAACACCAAACCAGCTCTACAGGAAATATTGAAAGGGGTCCTCTAAGCAAAGAGAGAGACTACAAGTGGTAGATCAGTAAGGAACAGAGACAATATACAGTAACAATCACCTTACAGGCAATACAATGGCACTAAATTCATATCTCTCAATAGTTACCCTGAATGTTAATGGGCTAAATGCCCCAATCAAAAGACACAGGGTATCAGAATGGATAAAAAAACAAAACCCATCTATATGTTGCCTCCAAGAATCTCATTTTAAGCCCAAAGACACCTCCAGATTTAAAGTGAGGGGGTGGAAAAGAATTTACCATGCTAATGGACATCAGAAGAAAGCAGGAGTGGCAATCCTTATATCAGATCAATTAGATTTTAACCCGAAGACTATAATAAGAGATGAGGAAGGACACTATATCATACACAAAGGGTCTGTCCAACAAGAAGATTTAACAATTTTAAATATCTATGCCCCCAACGTGGGAGCAGCCAACTATATAAACCAATTAATAACAAAATCAAAGAAACACATAAACAATAATACAATAATAGTAGGGGACTTTAACACTCCCCTCACTGAACTAGACAGATCATCCAAGCAAAAGATCAGCAAGGAAATAAAGGCCGTAAATGACACACTGGACCAGATGGACATCACAGATATATTCAGAACATTTCATCCCAAAGCAACAGAATACACATTCTTCTCTAGTGCACATGGAACATTCTACAGAATAGATCACATCCTGGGTCCTAAATCAGGACTCGGCCGGTATCAAAAGATTGGGATCTTTCCCTGCATATTTTCAGACCACAATGCTCTGAAGCTAGAACTCAACCACAAGAGGAAGTTTGGAAAGAACCCAAATACATGGAGACTAAACAGCATCCTTCTAAAGAATGAATGGCTCAACCGGGAAATTAAAGAAGAATTGAAAAAAATCATGGAACAAATGATAATGAAAATACAACGGTTCAAAATCTGTGGGACACAACAAAGGCAGTCCTGAGAGGAAAATATATAGCGGTACAAGCCTTTCTCAAGAAACAAGAAAGGTCTCAGGTACACAACCTAACCCTACACCTAAAGGAGCTGGAGAAAGAACAAGAAAGAAACCCTAAGCCCAGCAGGAGAAGAGAAATCATAAAGATCAGAGCAGAAATCAATGAAATAGAAACCAAAAAAAACAATAGAGCAAATCAACAAAACTAGGAGCTGGTTCTTTGAAAGAATTAATAAAATTGATAAACCCGCCAGACTTATCAAAAAGAAAAGAGAAAGGACCCAAATAAATAAAATCATGAATGAAAGAGGAGAGATCACAACACCAAAGAAATACAAACTATTACAAAGAACATACTATGAGCAACTCTACGCCAACAAATTTGACAATCTGGAAGAAATGGATGCATTCCTAGAAACATATCAACTACCACAACTGAACCAGGAAGAAACAGAAAGCCTGAACAGACCCATAACCAGTAAGGAGATTGAAACAGTCATTAAAAATCTCCAAACAAACAAAAGCCCAGGGCCAGACGGCTTCCTGGGGGAATTCTACCAAACATTTAAAGAAGAACTAATTCCTATTCTCCTGAAACTGTTCCAAAAAATAGAAATGGAAGGAAAACTTCCAAACTCATTTTATGAGGCCAGCATCACCTTGATCCCAAAACCAGACAAGGATCCCATCAAAAAAGAGAGCTATAGACCAATATCCTTGATGAACACAGATGCGAAAATTCTCACCAAAATACTAGCCAATAGGATTCAACAGTGCATTAAAAGGATTACTCACGAAGACCAAGTGGGATTTATTCCAGGGCTGCAAGGTTGGTTCAACATCCGCTAATCAGTCAATGTGATACAAAACATCAATAAAAGAAAGAACAAGAACCATATGATACTCTCAATAGATGCTGAAAAAGCATTTGACAAAGTACAGCATCCCTTCCTGATCAAAATTCTTCAAAGTGTAGGGATAGAGGGCACATACCTCAATATCATCAAAGCCATCTATGAAAAACCCACCGCAAATATCATTCTCAATGGAGAAAAACTAAAAGTCTTTCCGCTAAGGTCAGGAACACGGCAGGGATGTCCATTATCACCACTGCTATTCAACATAGTACTAGAAGTCCTAGCCTCAGCAATCAGACAACAAAAGGAAATTAAAGGCATCCAAATCGGCAAAGAAGTCAAACTATCACTCCTCGCAGATGATATGATACTATATGTGGAAAACCCAAAAGACTCCACTCCAAAACTGCTAGAACTTGTACAGGAATTCAGTAAAGTGTCAGGATATAAAATCAATGCACAGAAATCAGTTGCATTTCTCTACACCAACAACAAGACAGAAGAAAGAGAAATTAAGGAGTCAATCCCATTTACAATTGCACCCCAAACCATAAGATACCTAGGAATAAACCTAACCAAAGAGGCACAGAATCTATACTCAGAAAACTATAAAGTGCTCATGAAAGAAATTGAGGAAGACACAAAGAAATGGAAAAATGTTCCATGCTCCTGGATTGGAAGAATAAATATTGTGAAAATGTCTATGCTACCTAAAGCAATCTACACATTTAATTCAATTCCTATCAAAGTACCATCCATCTTTTTCAAAGAAATGGAACAAATAATTCTAAAATTTATATGGACCAGAAAAGACCTTGAATAGCCAAAGGGATATTGAAAAAGAAAGCCAAAGTTGGTGGCATCAAAATTCCGGACTTCAAGCTCTATTACAAAGCTGTCATCATCAAGACAGCATCACCTTGATCCCAAAACCAGACAAGGATCCCATCAAAAAAGAGAGCTATAGACCAATATCATCAAGACAGCATGGTACTGGCACAAAAACAGACACATAGATCAATGGAACAGAATAGAGAGCCCGGAAATAGACCCTCAACTCTATGATCAACTAATCTTCGACAAAGCAGGAAAGAATGTCCAGTGGAAAAAAGACAGCCTCTTCAATAAATGGTGTTGGGAAAATTGGACAGCCACATGCATAAAAATGAAATTGGACCATTTCCTTACACCACACACGAAAATAGACTCAAAATGGATGAAGGACATCAATGTGCGAAAGGAATCCATCAAATCCTTGAGAACACAGGCAGCAACCTCTTTGACCTCAACCACAGCAACATCTTCCTAGGAACATCGCCAAAGGCAAGGGAAGCAAGGGCAAAAATGAACTATTGGGATTTTTATCAAGATCAAAAGCTTTTGCACAGCAAAGGAAACAGTTAACAAAATCAAAAGACAACTGACAGAATGGGAGAAGATATTTGCAAACGACATATCAGATAAAGGACTAGTGTCCAAAATCTATAAAGAACTTAGCAAACTCAACACCCAAAGAACAAATAATCCAATCAAGAAATGGGCAGAGGACATGAACAGACATTGCTGCAAAGAAGACATCCAGATGGCCAACAGACACATGAAAAAGTGCTCCATATCACTCGGCATCAGGGAATTACAAATCAAAACCACAATGAGATATCACCTCATACCAGTCAGAATGGCTAAAATCAACAAGTCAGGAAATGACAGATGCTGGCGAGGATGCGGAGAAAGGGGAACCCTCCCACACTGTTGGTGGGAATACAAGCTGGTGCAACCACTCTGGAAAACAGCATGGAGGTTCCTCAAAATGTTGAAAATAGAACTACCCTATGACCCAGCAATTGCACTACTGGGTATTTATCCTAAAGATACAAATGTAGTGATCCAAAGGGGCACGTGCACCCGAATGTTTATAGCAGCAATGTCCACAATAGCCAAACTATGGAAAGAACCTCGATGTCCATCAACAGATGAATGGATCAAGAAGATGTGGTATATATACACAATGGAATACTATGCAGCCATCAAAAGAAATGAAATCTTGCCATTTGCGACAACATGGATGGAACTAGAGCGTATCATGCTTAGCGAAAAAAGTCAAGCGGAGAAAGACAACTATCATATGATCTCCCTGATATGAGGAAGTGGTGATGCAACATGGGGGCTTAAGCGGGTAGGAGAAGAATCAATGAAACAAGATGGGATTGGGAGGGAGACAAACCATAAGTGACTCTTAATCTCACAAAACAAACTGAGGGTTGCTGGGGGGAGGGGGGTTGGGAGAAGGGGGGTGGGGTTATGGACATTGGGGAGGGTATGTGCTTTGGTGAGTGCTGTGAAGTGTGTAAACCTGGCGATTCACAGACCTGTACCCCTGGGGATAAAAATATATGTTTATAAAAAATTTAAAAATCTTAATAAATAAATATTTTTTTTAAAAATTTTAAAAAATGTGTTATATGTTGTTTTTTAAAACCTAAAATGCTATTTAAACATTTAAGCTTTGACTTCAGAATATTCTATAAGCAAAAGAAGCAGGCTAATATAAATCATGATACCTGAGGAAAAACAACTCATTAGCATGGAACTTTCAAAGAGCCGTAAATTTAAAAATAAACTTTCAATAAAGCAAAGACATACTCTTGGTGCAAAAAACCACTCTCATAGTCAAGTACACATATAGTTTTAATGTATGCTAAAAGTAATTTTTCCTTACTGTGCAACATCAGTAATGTAGACAGAGTAAATGTATGACTCTTTCTAATAAAAATGATGCAAATTGAGGTTGATGCCCAGTAAACAAGTATATTTAAATGCATTAATGATGGTAGTTTGCCAAACTAGGCTATAAAACTTAATTTTAATCAGGACATCTTGCTCAATCTGAATATTAACTTACAGCAAGAGCAGTTTCATGCCCAATCCATATCAATGTGACCCCTCAAATGCCTACATTTATATGCAAAGTATAACCTTGGAGATATGGTATTAAAATCTACCATGACAAATATTTGCAGAGGCCAAAAATGCATGTGACTACACAACATTCTTTCCTAGCCGGGCTAATTTCTAAAGACTTCATGAGAGAGTATCTGGAAGAATGTGGGGTCAAACAAGGCAGAAGGGCATGTTAAACAAATGTCAAGCATGTGACCTGAAGAAAGAATTGGGGGAACTAGAAGCATAGCCTCCAGCTATATTCTTATGCAACTCTTAATGTATCCTATTTTGCATCTATGATTCCTTTCTACAAAGGAAGAAAAGCACATGGATGATTCTAGAAATAACATTTGTAATGCTGGCTATAATTACTGCCTCAGTAAATAATGAGAATAACAACAGCATATTTCATTGAAGTAGCATCGTCTCCCACTTAAAAGTTGATGAAAATCTAATTTTTAAATATAGCAACAGCAGCACGGAGAACCTCTGCATACCACATAAACTCTAATGCCACTGATTTAAACTGGGAAATAAATGATAATTTTAATGGCTATTACTTATCATAGAGCTTATCTATTAGAGCTATTGATTTATTCTTTTCCTAACATTTATTTCTTTTAGAGAAAAAGAGAGAAAATGCAAGCAGAGAGCAGGAGCAGATGGAGAGAGAGAATCCTCAAGCAGACGCCCCACTGAGCACGGAGCCCAACTCGGGGCTCTATCCCAGGACCCTGAGATCATGACCTAGCTGAAATCAAGAGTCTGATGCCTAACTGAATGAGCCACCCAGAGACCTCTGATTTCTTTCATTATGCTTTCAGTGATAAGACAGTGAAGAAGAAATATGGAAAAATTCAGTTTTCACTAATTTAACATAAGTCGTGATAATCAACTTTATGATTATCTTTATATAAACAATTTTTTTTATTTTCCCCAAATTTGTAAGACGAAAGACAAAAGTGCATTTTATGCTCTGTGGATGCTGACATGATCAATACACATTTAATATATAGCTAAGTTTAAGTAATTATTCTGGCAAGGGAAAGAGATCTTTGCCTAAAAAGTGACCTGTGAAAAAGAAAGAGGAGGAACCATTACATGATGCAGATTAATGTTCTAACCAACTAATGTGTAACACTCAGACAATACCCTTATAATAAAGGTTATTTGTTTTTAACAATAATCTCGTTACCATCATCACCATCATAAATATCATCATCATCACCTCCCTTCTCTAGTTTCTTTATTCAGTTGAGCTGGTCTATCATTTCAAAAATGCATTTGCCCATACATTAACTCCTCTGCCATTTTTTTTTTTAAATCATACCCACTGATCCCATGTAGCAAGGCACAAATGCTGAATGAATCCCATCACCCACATTCTCTGTACCTTCACTTCAACATCTAGCCATGAATTGATAAGGTCACACAATAAACCAGAAAGGTTCCACCATAAATCCAAAATCAATATGACCTAAAAATACAACTACATGTCTGTGGTATTTTACATGTCCAATTCCCACAGAGAAAACATTGAAACCTCTTGTAACATCATACTCTTCAACCACCACCACCCACCTCACCTTCAAATCTGTACCACTAAGCAGATGACCTTTTTTCTTACGTTATTGAAAAAAAGAACACATTGCATTGGAACCCCTTCATCTTCACATCTGACTCACACAGGGAGACATCTCTGGATACATCCTACCCATCGTTCCTCCTGTTAACAATGGAGTTCTATCTATTCCATGCGAACACTAATCCTTTCAACACCATCTTTTGGAAATGATTCACTTCTACCTTGTGAGGAACTTGATAGTACTAAATATCTTTTCTCTCGTGTATATTCAACCCCTCTTTCCACATAGATACTCCCCACTGGCCTTTAAAGCTTTGAGAGTTTTCCATATTACTTTAAAAAGAAAAATAGAACAAAATTATATCTCACCCTGCTGTGGACTGAGTTTTGTTGTCCTCCCTCCCCCAAATCCATATTTTAAAATGCTAATAAGCCTCAGTACTTCAGAATGTACCCCTATTTATCTGAAGATAGGGTCTTCTAAGAGGCAATTAAATTGAAGTCGAAAATACATACATTCTTACATACATACATAAAATGAGGCTGTTAAGCTGGTGCAGCCACTCTGGAAAACAGTATGAAGGTTCCTCAAAAAGATGAAAATAGAGCTACCCTATGAACCAATAATTGCACTACTGGGTATTTACCCTAAAGATAACACACGAAGTGATCCAAAGAGGCTCGTGCACCCCAATGCTTACAGCAGCAATGTCCACAACAGCCAAACTATGGAAAGAGCCTAGATGTCCATCAACAGATGAACAGATGAATGGATAAAGAAGATGTAATATATATATATATATATATATATATATATATATATATATATATAATGGAATATTATGGAGCCATCAAAAAAAGGAAATCTAACCATTTGCATGACATGTATGGAACTAGAGGGTATTATTCTAAGCAAAATAAGTCAATCAGAAAAAGATAATTATCATATGATCTCTCTGCTATAAGGAATTTGAGAGGCAGGGCAGGGGTTAGTCGAGGGCTGGGCAGGGCAGGGGTTGGGGGCGGGGTGGCAATGAAACAAGATGGGACCGGGGAAGGAGATAAATCATAAGAGACTCAGTCTCAGGAAACAAACAGGATTGTTAGAGGGGAAGTGGGTAGAAGGGATGGGGTGGCTGAGGGATGGACAATGGGGAGGGTATGTGCTATGGTGAGTGCTGTGAATTATGTAAGACTGATGATGCACAGACCGTACCCCTAAAATAAATAATACACTATATGTTAATTTAAAAAAAGAGGTTGTTACAGTGGACCCTAATCTGGTGGACCTAATCTGGTCCTTAAAAGGAGAGGAAATTTGGACACAGAAAGGTAGAGAGTTAAGATAATGTAAAGATACAGAAATAAGACGGAGCATCAACAAGCCAAGAATCTGGAACAGATTTTTTCCTCAATGCCTTTAGAAGGAATCAACCTTCCTAACACCCTGATCTTAAGACTTTTACCCTTTAGAACCATGGGGAAATAAGTTTCTGTTGTTTAAGCCACCCAGGTTGTGGTACTTGGTTACAGCAGACTTAGCAACTAATACCACCCTTTTTCTACTGCTTTTAGGCATCAATATTTCTCATCTTTCCTTCAGAGACAAATTCTCAATGAGTTGCCCATACTCAGTGTCTCCCTCATTACACTTCACTGTCATTCCAAATTCACTCCTGTGTGCTTTACTCCATGCTCAAGGGTCACCAGTGGCCTCAATCTTATACATTATAATGGACATGTTAAGTTGTCCTTTTATTTGATCTTTCAGCAGCATTCTACAAGGATCCCAATTCCATCCTGAAATACTTCCCCTGGCTTCCGAGACACAGAACTCTTCACACTTTTCTCCTCCATCTCTGGCCAATGCTTCCGTTCTGTTCAGGAGTATGCTCCTCTATCTTGTCATCAAATGCTGGAGTTTCTCAAAGCTCAGTCAGAAAGCCCTCTTTTCACATACTCTTAGGACTTTCCTTGGTCAACTCTTACCCAAATCAAAGCTTTTAATTGCCATTCATACATGATGACAAATAACTAAGTCACCAGCCCAGACCTGTGTGGGGCTACCCTTCCATATTTTCTCTTGGTGTCTCAAAGTCACCTCAAATTCAACAAGTCTAAGCAACATCAGAAGAATGAAACTAGACCACTTTCTTATACCATACACAAAAATAAATTCAAAATGGATGAAAAACCTTAATGTGACACAGGAAACCATCAAAATCCTAGAGAACATAGGCAGAAACCTCTTTGACCTTGGACATAGAAATTTCTCACCAGACTTACCACAGGCAAGGCAAACAAAAGCAAAAATGAACAACTGAGACTTCATCAAGATAAAAGGCTTCCATAGCAAAGGAAAAAATCAATAAATCTAAAAGGTGGTCTACAGAATGGGAGAAGATATTCAAAAATGACATATCTGATAAAGAGTCAGTATCCAAAATCTACAAAGAACTTATCAAACTCAACACCCAAAGAACAAATAATCTGATCAAGAAATGGGCAGAAGACATGAATAGACACTTTTCCAAAAAAGGTAATAGACACATGTAAAGCCGCTCAACACCACTCATCATCAGGGAAATACAAAATAAAACCCCGATGAGATACCATCTCACACCCCTCAGGATGGTTATAATTAACGTAAGAAATAACAGGTGTTGGCAACGATGCAGAGAAAGGGGAACCCTCTTGCACTGTTGGTGGGAATGAAAACTGGTGCAGCCACTCTGGAGAACAGTATGGAGGTTCCTCAAAAAGTTAAAAATAGAACTACCCTATGACCAAGCAACTGCCCTACTAGGTATTTACCCAAAGGATACAGTGATCTGAAGGGGTACACACACACCAATGTTTATAGAAGCATTATCAACAATAGCCAAACTATGAAAAGAGCCCAAATGCCCATCCACAGATGAACAGATAAAGAAGACACGGTATAGGGATGTCTGGGTGACTCAGTTCAATTAAGTGTCTGCCTTTGGCTCAGGTCATGACCCCAGGGTCCTCAGCAGGGAGTCTGCTTCTTCCTCTCCCTCCAACCCTCCCCTGCCCCCACGCCCCCTGCTGCTCATGCTCCCACGTGCTCTCTCTCTCAAATAAATAAAATCTTAAAAAAAAAAAAGATGTGGTATATATATAAAATATATATATATATATATATATATATATATATATATATATAAAATATATGTGGAGTATTATTCAGTCATCAAAAAGAATGAAATCTTGAAATCTTGCCATTTGCAACAACATGGATGAAACTAGAGTGTATTGTGCTAAGTGAAAGAAGTCAGAGAAAGACAAATACTCATATGTGGAATTTAAGAAACAAAACAGATGAACACATTGGAAGGCAGAGGGGAAAGGAGAGAGGGATATAAGCCATAAGAGACTCTTAACCATAGAGAACAAACTAGATGAAGGGAAGCAGGGTGTGGGATGGACTAGATGGGTAATGGTTATTAAGGCAGGTACTCATTATAATGAGCAATGGGTGTTGTATGTAAGAGATGAAACACTGAATTCTACTCCAGAAACCAAAATGGCACAAAAACAAAAACAAAAAACCAACATGTCTAAAACCAAACTTATGATTCTCTATACCCTTTTTCACCCATACCTAAACCCAAATCCTGTCCAGTGTTTACTAACTGAACAACAAGACCACCCAACAAGTCTTACAAATCAGAAAAATGATTCATCTCTGATATTTTCTTCTTACCATTACTCCCACCACTTTCCTTATTGGGACTTGGCACAATTGCAATTTTACAACTATTTGTGTAATATGTAATCATGTACCATAAAAGTGGGAATGCAATCTATTCTTACTCACCATTATATTCTACCTAGCACGAAGTCACCCTATTGTAGACATTCATTTTTTGAACGAGTGAGCAAACGTCAGGTATTATTTATAGAAAATTCATTATATGCCAAGTACTAAATATTTTATAAATATTATTTTCTTTAATCTTTGTAGCAGCCCTATTAAATTGGTATTATTATTGTTGTTGTTGTTGTTGCTGTCATCCTCAGGAAGCTAGGGCACTGAGAAATTATATTTACTTCCTGAGAAAGTAAGTAACTTGGAAGTAGTAGAAAAAGGTGGACCCAGATCATGTCAGTGACTTGTATGCCACTACGTTATTCTGTATTTATGGTTTTCAAAGATACTCTCAAGCTACTTGGCTGAAGTTTACCTACCTGTACTATCTATACTATCTGTAAGCTATAAATCCTATCTATAAGTTATAAATATATTACAAAGAAAATGTATGCTTGGAAATCTTCAGTGTACACATGGCTATCACAAGAAAGATTAAATCTCTTTGCCTGGAATTCAAAATCTTCCATGATTGTCTTCTTCCTTTCAAGCCTCTTCTACTCTAACACCTTGATTTTCTAGTCAGGGGTCAGCAAACTACTGCCTACAGGCCAATTCTAACTACCCATTATGTTTGCAAATAAAATTTTATTTTAGCACAGCCGCACACATTTGTTTATATGATGTCTACACACTACAACAGCAGGGCTTCACAGCCATAGCTTTAAGAATTGTATAGTCCACACAGCGTAAACATTTACTATTTGGCCCTATTTTATAGGAAAAGTTTGCCAACAATGGGACCAGACTTACAGACTAGAGCCTCGTACAATGAAAATAAATGTAATAGATACCATTAATCCAGCACTGGATTCTTTCAACAAACCTTTCAAAAGAGGTCTTGTTACCCTTGTTTCAGTTAACGGAAGAAGGAAGGAAGGGTAAGAAGAGAGGGGTGTTAATAAAGAAGGAAGTCCTTTTGAGTTTGAGGCACAAGTTGGTGAATAATGTGACCATGATCACAGTAAGTACGCGGAGGAACTGGGATTTAAATCATACTTGCTGACCATGCTTTGTGATTCAAAGGCCAAAAACTTCCTGTGGTGCCTGACTGCTTGCTTTTTCCTCCACAGAACTTGGGATTTCATGCACCGGTGTTTATTTATGCTATCCTTTCTCTTGCATAAAATGCCAATTCTTCTTTAAAACTTAAAGGAGGTGCCTAGTGAAATCTTTACACATTCTTGGAGAAAACGCTCAACTACTACCTCCTCTGCTAAATCTTCCTAGATCCCCTGCAATCAGAGGAATAGTCCCTCTTAGAGATGCCCACAACACTTCTGTCTTCAGCTTTAACACTTAAGATTTTATCCCCTTAGCTTAATTTTAGCAAAAACCAAAGCTATCTCTTTATTCTATAGAAAACCCAGCACAATGTCTTCTACACTTCATTTTTTAGGTAAAACATTTAACATTTATTTCTTAATTCAACAAAGGAAAATCAGAATGTGATCTAAGTTACAGAAATGTCTTAGTATTGAGCTTCAGTATTTTTAACCTACTGTTTTTATAAAAATCAACTCTCAAAGGAACTAATACAAATTCCGAAGTATTAAATACATTAGAGGTTTCTAGCAGCATCAAAAAATAATGAAATCTAATATTAAAATTCCTTACATTTTATGTCATCATTTTGCTAGGAAAGAAAACCTCTTCATAATGCCTAAATTAAAAAAAATAACACTAACAAGTCATTAGAAATTAAGGATAACCTGATCATCATTAATAAAGTGTTACTTATTGCAAGAATGTAGAGATCATAGGTGATATTTTCCAACAACTAGTCACTTTTAAAGTTCATAATGATAGAGTAAAAGGAACGTTCAAAGTCATCATTGTAGAAATAATATAGTTTTAATGGAAATATTATTTGTAAAAATGTACATAAAATAGTTTTAGTCTGTTTTGATAGGATTCAGGTTCTCTACACAGTATAATAAGGCTTAATATAAAATCAGTCACACAGTAGAAATTGCTTTTTTAAAAACCTTAACATTTAGATTTTTTAAAAATTAAACATATTCAAATCAGACACTTACCTGCATCACCTTCTGCTGAATCTCCTCTAACTGTGTACGCTTACTACGTTGTCTACAAACTTCCTGGTATCGAGTATATTGTTCTCTCAGAGAATCTAATAATTTCATAACCTGTGGCTGGGCCAGCAGTTCATCATCCATAGGAGACCATGAGACCCCTCCATCTGAGCCATTAAATCGACGCTGCTGTAATTCGGACAACAATTCATGCCCTTTACAAATGAAAGATACTTATAATTAATATCCTAAAAAAATACAATTCTTACTTCTCAGTCTCCTCAATTTTAGGCCCTTATTTTTAGAATCTATCTGCCTATACGTCTGCCTAAATAGGTCATAATTACTGAATGCAATTTTTAAATTTATATAGAGATGGGAAATAGCATATTTTAGTATATAACTACATAGTATATTTATATGCTATATATCATATATATCATGAAGTATATACTATGTAGGCTACACTATTTAGTAAATATATGGCATTTTTTTTTTCTATATCTATCTGTCATCACATTCTTGTTATTGGTGGATTCATTATTCAGGAAACTGTGTCAACCAATTCTCTTTCCCTGTAGAGCACAATTACATTCTGGGATTTGTGTCTAGTATGGTACTAACCAGTATGTTCTATTTGATAGTACTAATCAATACTAAGCAATATGTTGTAGAATTTCAGTATCAATCCATACCTTTAGTCCTACTATCTAAAATAAAAGTTGACAGTGTAACAAATAAATGTATGGTTAAAGGGAGAAAGCTTTATTACTGGTACAAAATAAAATTTAAATAGTTTCTATTTAAGGAATCTCTACAACATATTAACTGTGAATCATGAGGGACTACACTAGTATAAAAAATTCATTCAATGTTATCCAATTATATCATATTCATGTAAAAATCCATTCATGCATGAGAAATTAAAATTGCAGAATATCCAACATCAAAATTGGAATTTTAAAAGTGAATAAATCGCAAACTGTTTTTTCAGGATAATACTATTCCAATTATTACTTAAGGACCAAAAATAAATGCAAATACTTAAATTCTCTTCATCTTTATTCAGAAAAATATCCTATATTTAAATGGCTTTCAATACTTAGAAACAGAATTTTTATCATGATTTGAAGGTATTACCAATTTCTAAGAAATACCCCAAATTGTTCTAAAACTCTCCATTTGTATATTCTCTTTTTATCCCTACTCTAAGAGTCAAAAGCATCTAAAAAAAGATCTTAGTGGCATATAAAGCTAATTTCAAAATACAAATTGAAAAAGCTTCTTAATTCAAGGGCTTCAGTAGCTTTCAAAACATTAAATATAACAGTGGAATTAAAATTTAAACCTAAACCAAGCCATATTTTTACTGACAGTCTACTGTACCTGCTCAACATGTAGGAATTCATAGATTACAATTATTTCCTTATTCTCTAAGGAAGATCAGTATCATACTGAAAACACTTGCCTCAATGGTATCAACACAATGAAAATATTCAGAATTACTTTCTTTACTCTTCATTACATGTTATAATTAGAAAAACAACTGTTTTAAAGACTTTTAAACAAAGTCTCTATATATATTCACATACATTTTTCATACACACACACACACACACACATATAAAGCCATTAAGATCAGAAGTCATTTATTTTTTTCCTTTACAATTGTTATTACTCTTAATGTTTTCCATATAGAAACATTTCCATCGAGAAGCAGCACCATATAATGATTTCAGAGACCATACTTTGAAACCAAACTGCCTTGGTTCAAGTCCCAACTCTAGCATTACCAGTTGTGTAACTTGCATAAGTTACTGAGCTTTTTTTTGCCTCAGTTTCCCCATCTTAAACTTAGGATGATAATAGTACCTGTTTTTAGTAGTATGGTGACAGTTTTAATAATTACTCCATCATGAGCAAGTTTTTTCATTATCTCTAATATACCTGAGCTTATATCTACTATCTGATACTAACTACATCAAGAGGTCATTAAGGGGGCGCCTGGGTGGCTCAGTGGGTTAAAGTCTCTGCCTTTGGCTCAGGTTATGATCCCAGGGAGCCTGCTTCCCCCTCTCTCTGCCTGCCTCCCTGCCTACTTGTGAGGTCTCTCTCTCTGTCAAATAAATAAATAAAATCTTAAAAAAAAAAGAGAGAGAGGTTATTAAGGAGAATGGAATATAAAAATACAATCTTAGAACCCAAGGAGTATTCAATAATCCTCATAGCAATCCAATGAAATTGAAACTTCTCTCCATTTCATAGACAAGGAAACAAATACAAATATTTCAAGGGAGAAATCATTTAACAATTTGTCATTATTAATACTTTCTAAAAATATTGTAAAGTATATTAACACACCGTTAGGTTAAACCAAAGGCCAGTTTTTAAATTCCCCTTGAGTTTTTTCACATAATATATGCTTAATCAATGTTTATTTCATGAATCAATCAATATATGATTGGTTTATTGGATTTGACTATCACCAATAAACACATTTTTTATCTTACCTGTCTGGAGAACTGTTTCAGGATCAACTGATGGAAGAAAGTTTAAATCCACAGACCTGGCAAACACAAGAATAACTTTTAAAAACTTTATCTATATGACCAAAGAAAATCATTTATGTATGCATATCAAACAGGAGCATATGGTGTGGAAATCTGAAGTATACTATTCTACCAGGCTAATGCTCTTAAGCATTAAGAAACCAATTAGAGATAATTAAATATTAGTAGCCAAAAAAAAAAAACCCAAAAAACTGTGTGATAAATCATAGAATATACTACTTGAAAAAAAGTTTATTATTATTATGGTATTATTTCAAATACATCAAAGGAATGCATTTTAGTATTTTCCCACTGCATCTTTATTCCAAAATGAAATGTGTAACTATATAGCAACCCAGAAATGTGAACATTAAAAATGCATGAAGCCATCTTCCAATTAAGCATTTACTTATCTACAGCAACGTTTGAGAGCTAAAAGGAGTCTCTGATATTCATGTGCATGTGTATCCCCACGCAGTTGTACTCTCTTCCCTGTATTAATTGTGCTTAATTTGCAGTTGGACCATGCTCTGTATTTTTTTAAACACATATAGGAAGTAGAAGATGAAGGAAAGATAGGGTACACAGTAAATCAAACCCTAGGACCTTGATGCTGTAAATGACAGGTCCTGCTCTAAATCTTCCACTTTTGTCAATTAATCTGGGCCCTTGCCTCTTGTGTAGCCTGGACATTTCTGGAGTAATAACATTAAAAAGGTGATGAAAATTTCAAGTGGAGGGACTGCATTATCTGTGATTTAGTAGAGGGACTTTATTATCGAGATTTAAAAAAGACTAAGTAGTAACACTTGAATTCCCTAGGGAGGAACTGGAAATACAAGATTTTATTTGATATTTCATGTAGTCATGCAAACTAGCACTTCCCAAAGTGTTTCCCAAAACACTGAACAAGATATTATTAGATGGAGAAAAGGGGGTCCCACTGGCATGTAAGTACACGAAACAGGTTTCTTTACTGCAATGCTTTCTCAGGACCTGTAATCTATAAATGTTCACAGTCATTCTCAGAGAGGGAATATGGTAAACAGCATTAAGCTATGACCATGAACTTGTTTTCTACAGGGACCCTCTTAGGACATCTTTCCTAAGGAAAATGACTTTAAGAAGCATCAAACTTACTCTGCTGGGCTACTCAGAAAGCAAGAAGTTTGGCTAATTTTTGTCAACCAACTTATGCAATGTTTTCAATTCCTAAGCCATAGCATGGAGTGTATGGGTTATCTATATACACACATTTATGTGTATGTCAAAATTTTGCATTTTATATTTTTATATGATATCTACAGGACAATAATGTTCCTAAATGCTTCCTGTAACTTTAACTAGATTTCCATTCAAACCATTTGTTCTCACATTTTCACTTTGTTTTAATCAAGACTGGGTGTTAAACTCTGACCTTCTCACATCCCACTTCCCTTATTATCTCAGTTAACTGGTATGTTGACTAAATTTGTATTCAAGGAATAATAATAATATTATCAAGGTTTCATTACATTCTTAAGATCAGATTCAAAAGACATAGACAAGGATGAATGTTGATCCTTTCCAATTTCCTAATGAAAAATTATTGTTCTAGTAAGAGAGACCAGAAAGAATTAATTTGCTTCTAAAAAGCTTTTAACCTCAGGAGAAGGATTTGGCTTATCAACAGAAAAATGAAAATTGTTAAGCCTGGAAATCTGTTAAAATGATAAATCTAGATAGTTATATTTAGATAATGCAGCTGAACAATTACTTCATCCAGAGTCAAAAACACTAAATTCTCCAAACTGAATTCATAAATATCACATATTTTATAAGGACCTAGGAGTTCTAGAAGGTAGGCATTTAAGAGGTATTTAAATAAGGTTATAATAATTTTACTTCAAGCCACAACCTTTTCCTTTATAAGCAAAGTAGAACTCTAAAAAGAAAATGGTTTCACTTTGAGAACATGTTCTTGCAGATGAATTTTTAAGGTAAATACATTTTTATACATCAAAAAGCCTTTATAGAGAAACTCTGATTCAAATCAAGAAATTTTACATATAAAGCAAATTCTCATGAATTAATAAATTTAATACAACTTTTGTATGTCAATTTTGACTGGAGAATTGCTACATCTTACCTCTTTTAGCTTGCATTAATAGAGAGATTCTTCTTCAGGTTAATCACAGCCTTGCAAAGGTATAATTGCAAGACACCAGCCACCTACCTTTCTTTCTCTTGCTGATTTCCTTTATCACTTCCATTGTTAATCAAAGCAAGTTCATCTAATAATGATGTAGATTCTTTTGTAAACTTCTCAAAAACCTACAATAAGATTTTGTTAACATATTAAAAATAATCTTGAAAGTTATTTACATAAGGATTTTCAGTTAAGAGGAATAGAATTAGGCAGGCAGAATTCCCTTTTCCTCTCCTGATGCCACTTCGTACAATTCAACAACCACTGCACAACTTAAAAAAGAGAAAACAAAATCCCCCTTCTAGAACAATGAATAGTTTCAATGTAAGAAATTTTTAAAATTTAAAAAAGAAATATTTATAAAGATTTTATTTACTTATTTGACAGAGATCACAAGTAGGCAGAGAGAGAGAGAGAGAGAGAGAGGAAACAGGCTCCCTGAGAGAGAGAGAGAGAGAGAGAAGGAAACAGGCTCCCTGCTGAGCAGAGAGCTGATATGGGGCTCCATCCCAGAACCATGGTTCATGAGAAAGCAGAGGCTTTAACCCACTGAGCTGCCCAGGAGCCCCTAAAGAAATTATTTTTATTCCTCAGACAAGGAGGAATAAAATTCCTGTGTTTTGTGAAGAAACATCTGCACTAGTAACAGTTTTAACTACATGAACATGCTTTGGGCCATTATTAATATTCTAATTCCAGATACAGAACTTTTCTTTATGTTTTCCTATCACCAATCCATACTGGTTGCATATACTGAAGACTTTTATATATAAGCATGTAGCATAAAAATAAATTAGCTATAACTTTTAACATGGTTTCTTAAAATATTTCTAAAAACGGATTTGGGCAAGTCTGTTTATAATAAAGGGGACACTCATTTGTTTTATGTAACTGTCCAAATATGATCAAAATCAAGTTATCCATTCTGAAATATCCCAGTTTATTATTCTTCAATAAAATTAACCTTATACAGTTGACCCTTGACCATGTTTTTGGGAAGTCAAAAGTTATACGCAGATTTTCAACTCTGGAGAGGGTTAGGACCACCAATTCCCATGTCATTCAAAGAATAACTGTAATCTAAACTGAGTTAGTTAACATTTTTTCTTTTAGTCCCCAGTAGTTTGTTAAACAATGCCATAGCAAGCAAAGGAGTTGACTTCAATATGGCCAAAGATACATTTTCAGAAATGAAAACCTTAACCTGTCAAACTGCTTTTCCAGTCAAACTGATGTTTAAATATCCTCTCTGAAAATGGTACACCAATTAGATTACCTCTCAAGAAATTGTGCTACTCTGTCATTCAACTAAAATATTCAAAATTTTGATAGTAATACTGCTACAAATGACAACAACAAAAGCAAGCACTTACAAGACTGACTATAGACGATTTGCCTTCAAGCATTATGCTATCAAATGGTATGCACTATATATTTTATTTTTATAACAAAGAACAATCTACATGCTACTTAATTAAAATGATAAAGTCACCAAAATATGTCTATTTGTATGTAATAACAATCTCACTATAATATACCAACCAGTCTCTTATTTAACCAGTCCATGTGATCATAGGTGAGACTCCCGCCAAAATCTTCTGTTAACTGGCACGGTTCTATGTAACGAGTCAATTTATTGGCAGACACTAAAATAACCTATAGAAGTAAAAAGAAAAGAACGATTTAGCAAGCCAGTGTTAATGGCAATGAAAGCAATACGGATGTAAAATCAGGTTAAAATATGCAATACTGTTTCCAAAATGATGATATTATCATGTATTTGATTAATACAATATTTAATACATTAGTAGAAGCATTTAAAATCAATTAAAAAATTATGGGTATCTGCTAAGAATAAGTTATTATAACCCATATATAATTCCACATTTTAAAAAATGAGATGCAGCTGAGATGAAATATTTTCAAAATTTTATCAATATTAATAACTTCTTGATAATAAAAATCAGTTATTTTGATACACTGTATTCAGCAAAAAAGCTTGCATAGGGCCTTAAAATTAGCTAATTACAATAAGAAGATAAACACAAATCATGATAAATCTGCAATCAAAAAATTATACACATTAAAGTTTCTATAACAATTTTTTATTATGTATTAACAAAACATGTCCTGTAATAGTAAAGTAAAACTCAGGATAATATATATTAATATTTAATTTGAAAATCAGAACTAAAAAGCAAGGAGAAGTTCAGAGAATTCATAAATTTGAAATTTACATATTAACTTGATAACCTTTAATGCTAAACTTTAAAATACCAAAATTTTTTAAGTACAAATTATAGAATGACCTAAGAGATCATTGTGTGCTAAATAAAATTTCAATGAGGATATACAAGAATACATAAGAAAATATATGTGTGAGAAAAGGAAATTCAAATGGTAGTGTCAATGCAAAATGATACATGGAAAGTTTAATACCCACCCCCAAAATGTGCAAGTGAAACAACGTGTTTAATAATAAATAGTATCTTTAAATGGCAACTCTACAGATATAAATGTAAAATAATAAAAGATAAACACTCCCTATTTTCTTCTGAAGATTTTGTCCTTCCCGTTTAAGTTTTTAATATGTACACACACAAACACACAGAATGAGAAAATGAACAAAACATGGATAAATACAAATCAATACCTTTATTTCAAGACACTGATAGCTAGGTTCTTGGGCTGGATCGTGGGTATCCAAGTGTTTTAGTTTTGTTTTCTATATATACATACATTTTTAAAGAATATATACCAAGGGATGCCTGGGTGGCTCAGTGGGTTAAGCCGCTGCCTTTGGCTCAGATCATGATCCCAGGGTCCTGGAATCCAGCCCTGCATCAGGCTCCTTGCTCAGCAGGGAGCCTGCCTCTCTCTCTGCCTCTGCCTGCCTCTCTGCCTACTTGTGTGCTTTCTCTCTCTCTTTCTGACAAATAAATAAATAAATAAATAAATAAAATCTTTTAAAAAAAGAATATATACCAAATACTGTGTTAAAAACCTGAAAACAGGGCAGCTGGGTGGCTCAGTTGGTTAAGCCAGTGCCTTCAGCCCAGGTCATGATCCCAGAGCGCTGGGTCTGAGTCCCATATCTGGCTTCCCCTGCTCTGCAAGGAACCTACTTCTCCCTCCCCTCTGCCTACCATCCTCACTGCTTGTGCGCTCGCTCTCTTTCTCTCTCTCTCTCTCTCTCTCTCTCTGTCAAATAAATAAATAAAAACTTAAAAAAAAAAAAAAACCTGAAAACAGAAAGACTCAAGAAAAAACCAAGAGAAGAGACCTACTAACAGCAGGAGCACAAGGAAATCTCGTGCAACTGAAGAAAGTAAATTCTCAGAGCACCGGGGTGGCTCAGTCATTAAGTAATTGCCTTTGGCTCAAGTCATGATCCCAGGACCCTGGGGTAGAGCCCCACAATGGGCACTCTGTTCAGCGGGAAGACTACTTCTCCCTTTCCCACTCCCCTTGCTTCATGTTTACTCTCTCGCTGTGTCCCTCTCTGTCAAATAAATAAATAAAATCTTTAAAAAAAAAATGTAACTTCTCTGAGGCAGCTTTCAGGGAGGTTACAGTGAGAACAAAGAAAAATCTAGAGATGGTGGTAAGAGAAAAACTGAGGGAGTTTATATGCCTTTTTTCCCCATTTAAAAAGTGAAAGAAAAGATAAAGAACTTCAAATTACATTTTTGACTAGTTTAGAAACAGCAAACTATATTATGCCTAAATGGCAATTAATGTAATCTCTCTTTTATGAGTTTAGCATATCTCAATTTCATTGTTTTCCTGTTTAGGTAACAATAAGAGCTAATTTAAAATAAATATCTTAACTTTTTAAATAAAATAAACATCTTAGAATAAAAAGAACACAGAAAAATATTACTCTTTTATTGAAAAACTTGTCATAGACAGCTTTATCCTTTTGTTCCAAAAAGCCTTATTTAGACTAGCTCTTAGAGACCGGCATGATGTTAAACTGTCACTGGAAGTGTAATAAGGCCGCAGGAACAATCTCATCGGCCAGCAAGCCATTCTCGGATCTAGGCAGATACTTCCACACAGTCACCTCCTACGAAGGGGGCTTTTCCTTTCTAGGAAGTGCCTAGTAATCAATTAACTATATATATACCAACAATGAAACAGAAACATGTATTTATGAGGAAATACACTACTTTGCTAAATTGAGCACCAATTCACATCTGAAAGATACCCCCCCACAATGCTCTCTCCTGAAAAGACAACTGAATAGAAAATGTAACAAATATAAAATATAATGAATGATCTCTCTGCTCTTCTAGTGTGCCCTATTTGGCACAGTGGTTTATTTAAACACTGAAATAATATCTCCTGAAAAATCTATCATGTCCCTTATAATTTAATTTTTAGTCATGTGTCATTCATTTGTTCAACATTTTTTACTTAATATGAGTTAAATTTATTTATTAGAAGTATTATTTAGTAGAAGTTACGTGTTCTACTGCTGAGAATAGGATAAACTAAGATATGTTTCTACAAAAGAAATGAGCTTTTATTTCCTGCAGTATTCCAGAGAGAGTTGTGCAATGCTTTCACAAAAAGAAATAGATTAAAGTTTTCTGGTTTATTTCTACAGCCTTAGTAAAAAATACTCTAAATCTAAATGTTGTTGTCCCTTTGATATAATAGAACAGAGGGACAAAGTTTTTACTAGAATATGCCAAATGATTTCCAAATAACTGTCTTAGGTTAAGCACCAATATAACTGAAAGGATACTAGGCACTAGGAGCCAATCACTCCAGGTTTGTACCCTAGCTCTGCCACAAATTCACTGGCCTTATAAGAAGTCAACCTAAAGGAACTCACTCCAGGCTTATTTCCCCAAACTGCCAAAGAAGGCACCCGCATTAAACTATCTGTGATGTGAGCTCTACAGGCTCTTTAAGCTCCGTAGAGGATTCTAATAAGGTGTCATCCTATACATTTAATTTGGGCCATTCTCTTTTATATATGACCTATTTTGTGCAATGAAGAGCATTTGTCACTTTCTATACACACTGGCCTCAAAAAACAAAAACAAAAACAACAAAACAAAAAATAAAAAACAAAAACCAGAATCAGATGCAGTATTAACAAGAGAGAAGAAAACAATTTAGAATGGTGGCTGATTATCACTGCCAATAAATTACACTTTCACTCTCATGAATGACAATACAGAATAGGGTAGAGATCCTTTTGATTATTAGTCTCCCAATTTGAGGATAAGATTAATACCAGTACTACTTCAATTTTATCTTGTCATTTGATAGACTACAGATACTATCATCTAAGCAACAAAAGCTTTCAGAGTCACCAGGTATAATGCTGCTTAAGATAAAAGTACATGAATCTCTGAATTACTAAAAGGGAAAGTGGACAGGTAGATAACTATTTCAGAGATAAGACATAAGGAAATATTTAGGTGAGCAACAAGAGAAGAATATCCAATCGCTAATGAAAAACAACAGAGAAGTGAGGAGGAAGAAAGTCATCTAGAAGAAAAATAAGAAAAGATGACGAGGAAGGAAATGTGAAATCATGTGGGAAGAACAAGGTGTCATTAAAACAACTACTATGTGTTTATTTGATCAATGCTGTCAACACCTGGTAATAAATCCTTCTTATGGATAATTCTATGAAGTAAAACATACTCTTGCTTCTAGGAACAGCAGTATTTATACCAAAGTTATACTTTAAAAATACTTAGAATACAGGCGTGCCCAGGTGGCTCAGTCAATTAAGTGTCTGCCTTCAGCTCAGGTCATGATTCCGGGGTCCTGAGATGGAGCCCTGTGTTAGGCTTCCTACTCAGTCTGCTGCTCCCTCTCCCTTTGCCCCTTCTCCCCAATTTGTGCTCTCTCTCACCTCTCCCTCTGTCAAATGAATAAATAAAATAAAATAAAAAATAAAAATATTTAGAATATAAACAAAAACACAAGCTTAATTACAACAGCCCAAATGATCCAAATAACACCAAGGAAAATAATTTTTAATTAAACAAACATCTACACTGAATTTAATTATATATAGCTCTAAGTATCAAAAATGGCTGTGTTGAACTGTACCATAAAGTCAAATATGTTTGTCAGTGCATTAGCCAGCATTTGAAATGACTTACTCTCATCTCATTAGGGATATTACAGGCTTTTTAATAAGTGCCTAGTGCTTATTTACTTGGGAAGATACTCTAGCTGAATCTTCAGAGTCTAAAAGAAAACAATATGGAGATAATGAGAAACTTCATAGTTGAGTTTTAAACAGCAATCTATAACATTAGATCCAAGCAGACAGGAAATGTGTCTTCTATTTTACCCTCTAAGATGCAAGGTGTTTAGCCACTGTGAATTCTTATATATCATGAGACCAACAAAGCAAAGCATTTCTGAGCAGATGCCTATGCTTAAGCAGGATGTGATGGGCTCTTCATAAAAGGGATCTTTTCTCCTACTGAGTGTTCGCAGCTTTAGTTTCTACACCACTTGCTTCTGCTCACTTTGTATCATCCCAGAGCAACATTTCCTGTGTGCCCTTGGCATGAACAGCACACCTCCCACCAGTCAAAAGTACTCACTCACCATGGCAACATTCAAACTTTACTTAACCCTCTTCCCTCACTATACTTTTGTTTCTCCTCTTTCGGATGCAGTTTCCCATTCAACTATCAGGGTAACACCTTTCCTAATGGAACCCAGCAGCCCAGACTGCTTTCCCCTACAATGCTAGCACACCTTTCCACTAAGTCTATACGCCAGTCAAGTTAATCAATGATTAAAGCGTATAAGATAAAAGCAGGGGGGAAATGCAACTCATTTCTGCTTAGGATGTAGAAAGCTGGAAAGAACAATGCTCCAACCTTTACACCACTATCTCCACTATCAAAATGATGCAAGTTAATGTGAAAAATGAAAACTTTTCTTGAACCCATGAGGGTCAACAGGACAACCAACTAACTTGAAATCTAAGGATAGACCAGTGCCTTTGAGAAAAGATGGGGCTGGAGCACTTGTTTACCTGGGAAAAAAAATACCTGACATGATACAAGCCAGGAAAGAATCCAGCTAACATTTAATGAATTGTTAAAAGCCAAATGTGAACTAATGTGAAAATAGAGAACCCCTGGGAAGCATGGACACGAAGAACTCCACCACTTGAGGGCTCTTCTCACAGACCTCCTGGGAATCATGAGAAAGACTGGGATAATAAAGATCAGAAACTTCAACAAAACAGCCTCTCTCAGAGTACAATCCTGGGGGATGCAAATAGTAGCCACCGCTGGAAAGGCATGAAGCTGAAGAATGGCAGAGATTCAACTCTATCTCTTCTAGAAAATAAAAAACTTCATGACCTGAGGGAAAAGCAGCAAACCCAGATGACCTTAGAGCACAAAAACAGTCCCACTGTAGCTAGAGGGAAGGAAAAGAAAAGCCCTCTATCCTACTAGAGACAAGAATATATGATGAGCCCAGGGTATCATAGGCCTTCTAAACCTGAGTTGAGGGCCCTATTCCCTAGACTCAGTGTCACAAAGCCAGCCTAAGACTGAGGCTGAACCAGAACAACAGAAAATGCCCCTCTGATAAATACTGAATAACAAGGAAGAGCAGTCTTCTGCTAATGGAGTGTCAAAATTGCAAAGAGACCTTTTCTGAGGCAAGGTGCAAAGGAAAGACCTATAGTTAAGGGTGGTATAAAAACAACCTAGGGGACGCCTGGGTGGATCAGTGGGTTGAGACTCTGCCTTCAGCTCAAGTCCTGATCTCAGGGTCCTGGGATCAAGCCCCGCATCGGGCTCTCCACTCAGTGTGGCGCCTCTTTCCCCCTCTCTCTCTGCCTGCCTCTCTGCCTACTTGTGATCTCTCCCTCTCTGTCAAATAAATAAATAAAATCTTAAAAAAAAAAAAAAAAAAAGGAGGGGGCGCCTGGGTGGCTCAGTGGGTTAAGCCGCTGCCTTCAACTTGGGTCATGATCTCAGGGTCCTGGGATCGAGCCCTGCATCGGCTCTCTGCTCGGCAGGGAGCCTGCTTCCTCCACTCTCTGTGCCTGCCTCTCTCTCTGCCTGCTTATCATCTCTCTCTGTCAAATAAATGAATAAAATCTTTAAAAAATAAAAAAAATAATAATAAATAAACACAACCTAAGCCTGTGGTACACTGAAGAAAATAATAGCACCAACCAAAGTCAAAGTCAATTCAACTCCTGGCTAGGGTAATTCTCCTGCCCCAAAAAAACCCTAGCAAAAGCCAAGATGGACCCATGTTTAGGTACAATACTGTTTACCTCAGTCCTAAACAAGATGTCCAACATGCAACAAAAGACAAGGAATGCAAAAGGCACGAAAAAAAAAACAACAACCCACTGTCAGGAAACAAAGCAAAAGATATAACTAGAGGAAGACCCAGAATAGTAGAAGTATCAAGTAGGGAATTTAAGATAATATAATACATGCTGAAGGTTCTCGTGGAAAAAGTGCAAGACAACATGCAAGAAGAAATGGGGAATTTCAACAGAGATAGAAATTTAAAAAATAGAAATGTTACAAACAGGGAATGCAAGCTGGTGCAGCCACTCTGGAAACAGTATGGAGATTCCTCAAAAAAGTTGAAAATAGGGCTACCCTATGACCCAGTTATTGCACTACTGAGTATTTACGCCAAAGATACAAATATAGTGATCCAAAGAGGCACCTGTGCCCCAATGTTTATAGCTGCAATGTCTACAACACCCAAACTATGGAAAGAGCCCAGATATCCACTGAGAGATGAATGGATAAAGATGTGGTGTATATATTAAATGGAATATTAAGCAGCCATCAAAAAAAGCAATCTTGCCATTTGCAACAACATGGATGGAACTAGAAGGGATAATGCAAAGTGAAATAAGTCAATCAGAGAAAGACAATTATATGAACTCACTGATAGGTGGAATTTAAGTAACAAGGCAGGGGATCATAGGGGAAGAGAGGAAAAAATGAAACAAGACAAAACCAGAGAGGGAGAAAAACCGTAAGAGACTCTTAATTTTAGGAAACAAACTAAGGGTTGCTGGAGGGGAGGAGGATGAAGGGAATGAGGCAGTTGGGTAATGGACACTGGAAGAGCATGTGTGGTGGTGAGCACTGGGTGTTATGTTAAGACTAATGAATCAACACCTGTAACCCTGAAACAAATACTACATTATAAGCTAATTTAAAAAAATTGGGGCACCTGGGTGGCTCAGTTGTTAAGCATCTGCCTTCAGCTCAGGTGATGATCCCAGGGTCCTGGGATTGAGCCCCCACATCAGGCTCCCTGCTCAGCAGAAAGCCTGCTTCTCCCTATCCCACTCTACCTGCTTGTGTTCCCTCTCTCACTGTCCCTCCCTTTCTTCCTCCCTCCCTCCCTCTCTCTCTGTCAAATAAATAAATAAAATCTTTTAAAAAAAAAAAAAGGGATAAAAAAAGAAATGTCACAAACTGAAAACATGGTAACGTAGATAAAGTAATCTTACAATGAATGGGTTTCAACAAACTCAATAAAGACAAACAGTAACTTGAAAATGGATCAACAGAAAATACCCAAACTGAAACACAAAGAGATAAAACAGAAAAAATAAATAAGAACAACAACACAGAATGGTGAGAAATTTTCAAATAGTCTAAGTTACATATAATTGGACTTCTAGAAGAAATAGAAAAAGAAAATGGGATGAAGAAAATATTTAAAAAAAATTTTTAAGAATTTTCCAAAATTAATGGCTGACATCAAACCAGAGATCCAACAAATGCAGAGAACACCAAAGAGAACAAATACCAAATAAAATACACCTAGGCATTATATAATAAAAATGCTGAAAACCCAAAAATAAAGTGAAAATCTTTTTTTTTTTTAAGATTTTATTCATTTATTTGACAGAGAGAGAGAGATCACAAGTAGGCAGAGCAGCAGGCAGAGAGAAAGGGGAAGCAGGCTCCCCACCGAGCAGAGAGCCTGACGCAGGGCCACCCAGGAGCTCCTAAAGTGAAAATCTTATAGGTGGCCAACAGGGGAAAAAAGATATATGGCACACAGCAGGCTAACGATACAAATAATAGAACTCTCCTCAGGAACTATGAGAATGAGGGGAGCCTGCGTGGCTCAGTGGGTGAAGTCTCTGCCTTCATCTCAGGTCACAATCTCAGGGTCCTGGGATCAAGCCCTGCATCAGGCTTTCTGCTTGACAGGGAGCCTGCTTCCCCCTCTCTCTCAGCTGCCTGCTTTTGATCTTTCTCTGTCAAATAAACAAATAAAATCTTAAAAAAAAAAAAAAAAAAGAAGAAGATATGGGAATGAGAAGTCAATGGTGTTATATAGTTAATGTGCTAACAGAAAAAAATAATGCAACAAAATTCCATACCCACTGAAAATATCTTTCAAAAACATAACAGAAACAATAGGTTTTTTAAGGAAAACAAAAGCTAAAAAAATTCAAAGCCAACAGACCTGTTCTGCAAGATATGTTAAAGGAAGTCCTTTAGGCAGAAGGAACATATCAAACAAAAAGATGAAATCTCCAAAAAGAAATGAAGAACACCGTAAGTGGCATAAAGAAAGATAAAGTTCATTTTTTTATTATTTTAATTGCTGTAAATAAACTATCAGTGGCAAAAATAGTAACCATCTATTGTGTGTTTATAGAACAGGAGAAGTAAAATGTATGACTACAATGGAAGTGCTGGATATATACTGTTTTAAATAATTTCTACTACATATTAAGTGTTATAGTATTTAGGTAATTAAAGATATACATTGTGAACTTAGGGCATGGACATAAAAAATTTTTCTTAATAAGGGATGTAAACTACAATGGAGATAAAATGTAATAATAAAAAATAATCCAAAAGAAGGCAAAAAAAGAACCAAAAAGTACATAAAATCTAGCAAGATGATAGATTTTAATCCACCTGTATTAATAATTACACTGAATATAAATGGTTTTATGAAACACTGCAAAGGACATTGTCAGAATGGATATGAAAGCAAGACCCAAGGATACTATAAGAAGCCCACTTTAAATATAAAGAAATAGGTAAATAGATGATAAGTAAAAAGGTATTATGGAAAAAGATACAATATGCCAACACTAGTCAAAAGTAAGCTGAATAGCTATATTAATGTCAAACAAGGTACAGTTCAGAACCAGATATAGTATCACAGATAAAAAAAACTTTTAACAGGTTGTGGCAGGAAAAATATGACAGAATTGTTTAAATTTGTATTCCATCTGGAACTTCTTTTCTGATCTACAATAAGATGTACTTTTTACACAAGACAGATGAAGACAGAGAGTGTCCATAGGAAAGGACAAATAACTTTTTTTCATGGATGAAAACCAAACCAGATACTAAAAATAATTATGACATATCACACAAAATAGACTCCAATTTCAAAATGTCCAGGGTTTCCTAGTATTAGCTAAATGTCCTCTCAGTAATACTTTTTTTGTTTAAATAAAAAGTTCTACTTACTCAAAGTTTATAAAGAGTGATACAAATGAAAACAAGAAAAAATTTATAGTCTTTGACAAAGAATCATAATATATTCCACAAGTATCTGAATGTCAATTATATACTCATCATTGCTTAGGCACTGACTCATCACTGCACAAGCTCAGCTTAGTTTCCAACGATGAGCAAATAAAATAGCAGCAATATGCTATTTTTAAAGATACAACACATTTCTGCTTTTTAACAGAGTTTATTTACCTCAAAGCCAAGTCTATCCTTCTCTTTCCAAAAACAAAAATGTGTTACTTTCTTATCCCAGAATTCATCAGGCTTCACTACACAAACAAGGGACACCTCAGCTGGAACAACATTCTATAAAATAAAAAAATAAAAAAATAAATTATAAATTATACATGTAAAATGAATAATTTATTAAAGTTATAAATTACTAGGTTTTCATGGTTGGGCTGAGTAATTAAAAGACCCTTGGAAAAGAATTAATATAATAAGAAATACTCCAAACTTCAAAACATACATGGCAATAAAGAAATACTTGGAAAGACAAGTCAATTCAGAAAAGATTTCAATGTAATATACACAGTACATGTGAATTATTTTTGTGTTGTACCGAATCTAATAGGTATATATTCAGATTAAGCTGTAAGACAATTTTTAATTGGCAAACTACTACATTTGGTTTTTCTACATATGAAAAGAAATTTTTTTAACACAATCACCTTGGGAGAATTTCTTCAAAAGTGTAAAATCAATTTTCTCATAAAATAAATTTCTTACTGGCCATTATACAAAAAAGCCCAGATTCTGCTTGATTATTAACTTGAAGAACAGGACTAGCTAATCTCTGACAAATATTTCACATTTAATAGATATGGTTATTCATATTACCTAAAGAAGAATGGAAGTTAACATTTACTGAGTTAATAAAATATTCCATGTATATTTTATCAGCAAACCCCATACAGTCTATCTTTAAATAAGATCTTAAACCTATCCATTTCTACCACCCACATTGCTAACATCCCCAAACGAGTCAGCTTTAAAAAAAAAAAAAAAAAAAACAGGCTGCCTTCCTTTCTTCACATTTTTCCATGCTCACAGTAAAATTCAAACTCCTTTCCAAAGCCTAGAACGCCCTCCAGGCTCAGGGCCCCACTGACCCTCAGACCTCAGCTCACACCCTCTCCTCTTAGCTCATTACCCCCCCCCCCCCCCAGTCATACTAAGTTTCCTGCTGTTGCTGGAATGTAACAAGTCTGTTTCCACCTGAGGCTTATACCCTTGATGTTTCCTCTGTCTGGAGTGTTTTCTGTCCTATACACCTAGGAAGAATGCTCCCTCCATTAAGTTACAGAGAGACCTTCCCTGACCACCCTATCTAAAGTTGTACCATCTGATTCAGTGATCATCTACTATTGTATGTTGCCTCATAGCACTTATCACTGTCTGCTGTTACATTAATTAGTACTTAGCATAATTACTTACTGACTCCTTAAGTAGAACACTAGCCTCCCAATGGCAATTACCTTATCTACATGTCACCCCTATATCTCCAGCCTATGACAGTGCCTGGCATATAGAAAACACTCCATAAATATCTGTTGAAGAAATGAATTCACATTAACAAGGAAATCTCATTCTCCCAATTTTACAGGAGAGTAAACTGAGTTTCAAAGAAGCTTGTCCAATATAACAGAGTTGTTTACTTGTGGTACTAAAACAGAAACCAGGTCTGACTCTAAAGTTCTACCACACCATTTCAAATGTTCTACACCGGGAGTCAGTAAATTCTTTCCAAAAGTGTAGATAATAAATATTTTAGGCTTTGCAGGCTATGCAAAGTCTCTAATGCAACTACTTCAAGTCTGTCATTGTAGTATGAAAGCAACTATAAAAAATATAAATGAATAGACATAGCTGAGTTTCAGTAAAACTTTATTTACAAACTCTAGGGGTCAAATACCATTTAAGATGATAAATGGCACAACTGAATAATAATAAATTATGGTTACAATTAATTATTATTAATTAGGAGAAAATAGAAATCTTTCAATTTAAACACATTTTTGGGCACATAACAAATCTGGTGCCTGCTGCAATGACTGGATTATGAGTAAGATAAAAAAAATTCAACAGTATCAAAAGTTATCAGAGGTTGGGAAATCTAGGCTAGACTGAGGTTTATTTATATATTGACTAGTGGAAGGCTATTACTTCAAAATGATTGAATATTAAAGTAGTGAGAAACAAGAAAAACCAAACCACTCATTTTAGAGAATATTAGTTATAAACAAAGCCAACATTAAGCTCTGGGATCCCAAATAACTGGTACTAGTACCTTCTGAAATAAAAGCAATGAATGATTACGTATGTAAAAACTGTTTGAATAGGAGTAAACAAAAGGCCATTGCAACTTCTGAAAATGTTAACTATTAATAAATCCAAAAGTTGTTAAAATACCTATCAGGAAAGAAATCGCAAGAGGGGATTAAATCATCCACTGATTGTTCTTCAAAACTGCCACTGATCAAAGTCCAGTTCATACAGCAAGTCCCAAACAGGTCATCTGTGACACAGTTGAATGACAGGATGAAAGGAAGAACACAAGGTCATAATTAATGGATTTCTCACCTAATAGTTATTTTAACAACTTTTACAAGAAGAGTTCATCTTTAGGGATGGAATATAAAAGTGCTGGGAATACACCAGACAAAAAAAGTGATGGAATACCAACCTGTGCTCCCTTAAAAAACTGATCCTCTGTGGGCTATAGCCTTTCCAACCCAAAGGAGTGATTCTAATGATAAAGGTTTAGGCCACAAATTTAAGAAGAAGATAATGGATAGATCCTTTGGATAGACCTCCAATACCCCCCACATTGGTAAATATCCCCTTTGTAAAGGATAAAGCCAAGACCTGGGAGTTAGGCCATGTTAAATTCCAACTGCAGCTCTTTCCCATGTTCATTATAAGAACCTGGTTATTTAAAATCTTTGAGCATGGGGGTGTGTGGGTGCCTCAGTAGGTTAAGCATCTGCCTTCAGATCAGGTCATAATCTCAGGGTCCTAGGATCAAGCCTGGCATCAGGTTCCCTGCTCAGCAGGAGGTCTGCTTCTCACTCTCCTCTTCTCATGCTTTCTCCCTCTCAAATAAATAAATAAAATCTTTTTAATAAGTGAAATGAAATAAAATGAAATGAAATAAAATAAAAACTCTGAGCCTCAGCTGATCTTTGGGATAATAGAACCTGCCTCCCAAGGTTGTGAGGATAAAATTAAATGAGATTAATTTATAGAAAGTTTAGTACACTACCCAAACCATACTGAGCACTGAAATTACTAGTTCCCACCCCCCAAAATCCCTTTTTTCTAATCCCAAATAAAAAATAAAACATTAAGAACCATTCTTCTTAGTTAGCATTTAAAATTCTAAATTATGGAGCACCTCGGTGATTCAGTCAGTTAAGTATCTGGCTTCAGCTTGGATCATGATCTCAGGGTCCTAGGATGGAGTCAGCAGAGGATTCCCTGCTCAGCGGGAAGCTTCCTTCTCCCTCTTCCTCTGCCACTCCTGCTTGTGCTCTTTCTCTCTCCCTCTCAAATAAATAAATAAAATCTTAAAAAAAAAATAAATGAAAATGAAATAAAATTTGAAATTATACTTCTTTCCACAGAACCCAAAAGCAGCTACTAATTATTTCTCAATTCATTTAAAATACTGGATCTTTCTTTCAATGTCAGTGATATTTACCTAACTGAATACTCATTTTCCCATATAACTGTCAACTTCTATTTTCTCCAAACTGACCTGCCATCAAATCCCTTCATTATATTTGTTTTATCTCTGAGCTATCACTAAGTCAGTGTCCCTGCTAGGAATGTACTTTTCACTTTCTTTCATCTAAATTAGATAATCTCTTTTATTTAACTCACTTAATTTCTACATTCTCTTGAAGACTTTCTAAGGAAACACAGATACATTAGAGCAATCTGCCGCCTTTAAATCACTCAAATGGTTTATTTTTCCATTTCGGATCACAACGTCTTCAATACCCTAATAATAAAGCTAAGAATGTTTACTAGGTAGGTAGGTACCTAGTACAAGCAAAGATTGTGAAATCTTCCTGTGAGGAACACAATACAAAAACTAGTATCAGACCAAAGACTTTGCAACTGCAGCTGTTTATTAAATGCTGGTTTGTGGGCTGCTCAAGTTCCCAAGGACACAGCTGTCAAGTACATTTCTTCCAGGAAGTACCACAAATCCTGGTACTCTTGAGAGGAAAGTACGAACAGAAGGAAAAGACTGCTCAGAACCACATGAGAAGCTCTTCCAGCCTAGACTTACCCAGTCCTGCTGCCACCTACAGTATCAGAACGGAGAAGACAGGGGACGATGTAGATATCACAGTACACAGAAACTCCCAGGTAAGTCTGACAAGATCTTACACTTTTGGATTCACTGGCCTACTTACTAAATTATTTAAACACAACATACTATTTTTTATCATTTACGAATCTTTAGAATAGGTCTCAAATTTATTTTACTATTCAAATCAAACCTCTATTACTCAGAAATGAATTTTAAAAATCCAGTAATGTGCATTTCAGAACTCAGTCACTGCTGAGAAGGTTGGGCACAGTGAAATAAATGAAATGCATTTCCATTATCACTTTATCTGTTGCTATAAAATAAAACCATTTCCTAATAGTCAAAAATAAAATTACCTGTAGCATTAAGACTACTGTTTTCACCACATTCCACTGTGATTTTCTGCCATCCACAATCACGGTAAATCCTCTAGCCTTACACTTTTCACTGAAACAAACAAACAAACAAAATTACAAAGTATTAAAACAGGCGTCATACTTTATAATTCCAGATAAAGTCTATAGCTTAATCATATATGGCACAGAATTAATCTCACTTGGTTTGGTTTACACTGTCTTTAATAAAATTCTTCAGAGTATCCTTTCAGTTTTTTCAAGCAATTTGAGTTTTCTCCTTTTAGGAAACACTGACAATTTACAAACTAATCTGGCAAGAAAATTACCCTAAAAGTACAGGGAAAATGTCCTAAAAAGAGAAGAAATCAGAACAACATTCCACCTCAAGAGCCTTTCAATTTTTTCATTTATAAAATAGGATCCTAGTGAAGTATTTAACTAATGACTGCCAAGTGCATACATACTTCTTGCCTCTCCTTCCTGCCAGAAGTAAAAGTAATAGTTTAAAACAGGTAGAAAATAGGGGCACCTGGGTGGCTCAGATGGTTAGGCAGCTGCCTTCGGCTCAGATCATGATCCCATCAAGCCCCACATCGGGCTCTCTGCACAGCAGTGAGTCTGCTTCTCCCTCTCATTCCATAATCTCTCTCGCTTTCACTCTCTCTCAAATAAATAAATAAATAATTTTAAGGGGAGGGGGTGGCACCTGGGTGGTTGAGTGCGTTAAGCCTCTGCCTTTGGCTCAGGTCATGATCCCAGGGTCCTGGGATCGAGCCCCACATCAGGCTCCCTACTCAGCAGGGAGCCTGCTTCTCTCTCTCTCTGCCTGCCTCTCTCTGCCTACTTGTGATCTCTGTCAAATAAATAAATAAATAAAATCTTTTAAAAGGGGGGGCTGAAAATAGAGTAAGCTATTATTAAACCACTGGAAATGGATTTTTTGGTGTTCTTTTGGGAAAATTTAATGAAATGAGGTAGTATTTGGTCTACATAGTAGTTGAAAACTTGACTACACCATGTCTGAATATATACCCCCTTCACCTTTGCATTCTCAGTTACTTGACCAGCAAAATATTCTCTTGAGTGTTAGAATATGTTACTGCTATATATTACATTCAATTATTCCAGTATTATCTAAAAACTTCTCAGAAGCCTACCCTACTAAAATACAACTACACTTAAAAAACTCCATGCTGAAGACCAAACTCCATAGCTACTTCATGATTATTATTTTTTTACCTATAAAATAAATTCAGTGCGAGGATCTCAACTGCTCTCTCTTCAATACAGTGTAAGAAACTGCAGTTTTGCTTAGCAGAGCAAGGATTTGGTAGTGAAACCTCTCCACACTCAAAGTCCTATCAATCACATACATTATAGAAAAGGTAATTGGCAGACCCTTTCCTAAGATTTAAATCCAGCAATCCAGGGGATTTTACTAATCCTGCCTTACTTCCTCCAAGTTTTCACATTAGACTCAAGAGGTTTCTTGGAGAAGTAATGTCTAAATCTACCAAACAACAGTAAGATTATAAGTAAGAGGATGTCACTGCTAAAGATTTATATGAACAGGGGCCTCTGTAGGCAGGGACAGAAGCTGAGCTTCCAAAGAACAAGCAACGGTTCAAAAGACAAGACAAACTGAAATATATGTCCATACAAAAAACGTGCACACAAATGTTCACAGCAGCGTAATTCCTAACAGCCAAAAGTAGAATCAAATGTCTATCAGTGATGAACAGAAAAACAAAACATGGCAATCTATATAACAGAGTATTAACCACTATAAAAATGAATGAAGTACTGGGGCACCTTGGTGGCTCAGTCAGTTAAGTCTTCAGCTCAGGCCATCTCAGGATCCTGGGATTGGATCCTGAGATGTCCAGTGGTACTTTCTTCTCAATTGGCATGTGCTTCTCAGAGATACAGGTTACATGACCATTTTGTTAAAGAAGTTTTACACAATAACACATTTTTATTTCAGACAGAGTCTACTTCTCCCCCTCTCCCTCCCCCTGTGCTGGTGCTCTCTCTTTCTCACATAAATAAAATCTTTTAAAAAAAAAAGGAGGGGGGGGGGGGGAAATAAAACACTAATACATGCTACAACATGGATAAACCTTGAAAACATTAAGCTAAGTGAAAGCAGCCAGAAACCAAAACCCACATATTGTACGATTCCATTTATATGAAATGTTCAGAATAAACAAATATGCAGAGACAGAAAGCAGATCAGTAGCTGCCAAGGGCTAGGAGGAGGAGAGAATAGGGAGTGACTGTTAATGGGTGCAGCATTTCTTTTCGGGCCAATAAATGAATGTGTGTAATGGTCACACAACCTTGTCAATACAATGAAAAACACTAAATTGTATACTTTAAAAGGCCGATGTTTAAGGTATGTGAATTACAACTCAATAAAAAAAAATGGTGAAGTATTCCTTTTTTGGATTTTGTATTTTAAAATGAAGTATTGAGTATTCTGAGTATTCTTTAGCAGGGGGAATGTGAGGCAATACAGTGTTCACTTTGGATTAGCAAAAACATATAAAAAACTTGGTTGGGGAAGCAAATCTGACATCTAATTGCTAGCTGTAGGATCAAGTAAGGAGGAAATTCTTAGAGTTCCACCAACAAGCCATCTAGGAAGACCACTATAACTCAAATAGGATACAAGTAACTTAGATAAGGAAACTTCACCAAAAGAGACCGACCTAGGTGAGGCAGCTGGCTATTGAGTGGTCTTCAGAAAAGTAAGTGCAACTCAGGGTCTCTACCAATGCCTTACAGAAATCTGAAAGTGGGAGAGATAAGACACAGAGTTGTCCAGTAGGAGGCCTTCCCTTGTTGGTACTACAGCCAAGAGAAGTGTGCCATCCCTATAATGTGGTACTTTCTTCTCAAATGGCATGTGCTTCTGCCGAGATACAGGTTACATAACCATTTTGTTAAAGAAGTTCTACATGAATAACACATTTTTATTTCAAAGCACACTCTAAATTAATCTGTATATTAAGAGAAAAAATATTGACACTTGCAAATACCATCTGCAGTGATCTTAAGGGCATAAAGTACTCTAAATTTAATCTCTTAGGCCACTTAAAAATAGACTTAATCATAATTTTCTCCACATTTTGCTAATATAATGAAAATTCATCCAACTGAAAGATATTATTTGAAAACTGCAAAACCAAGTGATCTTTCAAATACATGAAAGGATTGTTTTTCTTTTTCTTTTCTTCATTCCTACAAGTGAAGTGATAGTTTCAAGTGTTTTTTAACATACTTCAGAAGCATGCTCTGTCCTTTATAAAAGGGAATGTCAGAGGAGCTGCAGTACTAGTATTAATAAACTCTTACAGCTTTTAACATGGGTGGCTCAGTGGGTTAAACCTCTGCCTTCGGCTCAGGTCATGACCTCAGGGTCCTGGGATTGAGCCCCACATCCAGCTCTCTGCTCAGCAGGGAGCCTGCTTCCCACCCACCAGCCTGCCTCTCTGCCTACTTGTGATCTCTCTGTGTTAAATAAATAAAATATTTTAAAAAAAAAAAAGCAATGATAAAGAAATCTCTTAACACTATCTCCTTGTTCTTCTCCCGTTAGAGCTTTTTGAGGGTGAGGTGGCTGAGTTAAAACTTCTGTTAAGAGGAGAGGCTCCTTAACAAGCCTACTCACTTTGATTAGAAACAGATGGTCAATTGATTTCTTGGGTCCAGTAGCTCCTCACTAATTTCTGTGATTACAATTAAGGGTTCCTTCTTCTTCCACTCATACAGCTCTGCTTACATTTACATTATTTACATCTATTACATTTACAACTAATTTCACTTATGCTTTTATTGTAATTACTTGTTTACAATTTATCTTCATTAGATAACATGCTTCCAGAAAGCAAGGATATTATCTTACTGATACCCTGGCAGCTTTTAGACAGTGCTTTAAACACAAACAGCCTTCAAAAATGTAGAGGGTGCACTACACATCACTCCCTAATCAGAAAGCAACAATGGTTTTCCTTCTCCTTCAGAACTGAAGCCTTTACCATGGCCTACAACAACATCCTCTATGATCTGATTCTAGCCTTTCTCACCTGACCACAGTTCTAAAACTCTGAACCTCTCTCAAACTGCTCCCACCATATCACCTCCTTGTTGATCCCACATTGTGCTGATCCTGTTCCTGCCTCAGGGTCTTTGCACTAACTCTCTCTGTCATAAATGTTGTTTCTTAAATGCTCTTCCATTAGATATCTGTACAGCTTGTCTCTCACTCCCATCATCTCTGGTAAAACATTATCCTCTCATTTTAAAAAATATTGCCACACATGCCATCTTCTCTTCTTTTCATGCTTTGTTTTCATAGCATTTATGAATATCCAATATATTGTGAATTTATTTGTAATATTCATTGGATCATTATGTATAAGGCCCATAATGAGGGCGGGACTGGGTCTCCTTTGTTCACCAATTTTCTTAGCATCTAGAACAATGAGAAGCTTATTATAGGGTCTTACATATTTACTGAATGACTTGAAGACTTATGATCTTAATGCCTATGTGATTTTTGGTAAATCATTAAACCTCTGCATTCTGATCTTTATTCTGTAACATAAATGAGTTTTTCTACAATTAGGAAGAACTGACTTAAGATCCAAGTTTGAATTTTTAAAAAAAATCAAAACTTGAAAAAAGTGGAAAGGTAAATTTTATAGATTTTGAATCACTACAGAATCAATAGTAATCTGATAAAGATTAATCTGGGCAAGTACTTGGCAGTATTTCTACAAAAGATTTAAGAATAGAAAAGGTGGTAGTCTAGATGATTGTTAAGGTACTTTCCAACCCTAATGAGGTTCCATGATTCTACAATTGGATGATCAACAAGTTCCCTTTACACTAGAAAAATACTGATTTTTAAATACAGGTATTTTATTTTTTTTAACTGTTGTTCCACATTCTTTTTTTTTTTTTTAGGACTTTATTTACTTGAGAGAGATTTAAGATTTTATTTATTTAAGAGAGAGAATGAGAAAGAGAGAGAGAGCATGGAGGGGGGTGGTCAGAGGGAGAAGGAGACTTCTTGCTAAGCAGAGAGCCAGATGTGAGACTCAATCCTGGGAACCCCAGATCACGACCTGAGCTGAAGGCAGTCACTTAACCAACTGAGCCACCCAGTCGCCCCAGGTATTTTACTTTATTTTATTTTTTATTTTATTTTTTAAAGATTTTATTTGATAAAGAGAGAGAGAGAGAGATCACAAGTGGGCAGAGAGGCAGACAGAGGGAGAGGGAAGATGGCATGTATGGCTCTGCTGAGCAGAGAGCCCAATGTGGGGCTTGATCCCAGGACCCTGAGATCATGACTTCAGCTGAAGGCAGAGGCTTAACCCATTGAGCCACCCAAGCGCCCCCCAGGTATTTTATTTTTATTGTACTTTGCTTTACTGCACTTCATAGATACTACATTTTTTACAAATTAAAGGTTTGTGGCAACCCTGCATCTATCAACTCTACAGGTGCCGTTTTTCCAACAGCTTTTGCTCACTTTATGTCTCTGTGTCTTATTTTAGTAATTCCTGTAATATTTCAAACTTTAAATTATTATATTTGTTATGGTGATCTGTGATCTTTGCTGTTCCTACTGTAATTGTTTTGGTGTACCAAAAACCATACCCTTGTAAAATGGAGAATTTAATAAGTGTTGTGTGTTCTGATTCTATCTACTGTTTGTTCCCCTGTCTCTCCCTCTCCTTGGGCCTCCCTAGTCTCTGAGACACAATAATACTGAAATTAATCTAATTAATTACCCTTCAGTGGCTTCTAAGTGTTGAAATGAAGTGACAAGTCTCATGTCTTTTACTTTGAAACAAAAGCTAAATATGATTAAGCTTAGTGAGGAAGGCATGAGCTATAGGCTAAAAATAACACAGGCTAAATAAAAGCTAGGTCTCCTGCACCAGTCAGCCAGGTTGTAAATACAAAAAATATTTATGGAAGGAAATTAAAAGTGCTACTCCTGTGAACAAATGAATAATAAGAAAGCAAAACATTCTTGTTACTGACATGGAAATAGTTTGAGTGGTCTGGTTAGAAAACCAAACCAGCCACAACATTCCCTTAAGTCAAAGCCTAATCCAGGGCAAGCCCCTAATTTTCTTCAATTCTAGGAAGGCTGAAAGAGGTGAGGAAGCTACAGGAGAAAGTCTGAAGCTAGCAGAGGTTGGTTCATGAGGTTTAACCAAAGAAGCCATCTCTGTAATGTAAAAGTACAAGGTAAAGTTGCAAGTGCTAATAAAGAAGCTGTAGGAAGTTCTCCACCAAAACATCTAGCTAGGATCATTAATGGAAGTGGCTATACTCTACAACAGATTTTCAATGTAGACAAACAGCCTTCTACTGGAAAAAGATGCCATCTAGCACTTATAGAGCTAGAAAGGAGAAGTCAATGTGGCTTCAAAGGACAGGGGCACCTGGGTAGCATAGTCAGGTAGTGTCTGACTCTTGGCTTTGGTTCAGTTTGTGAACTCAGGGTCCTGAGACTGAGTCTCATGTCTGGCTCCATACTCAGCACAGAATCTGCTGAAGACTCTTTCCCTCTCCCCCTGCCCCCAACCACCCCAGGGCATGCTCTCTCATGTGCACTCTCTCTCTCTAAAATAATTAAATAAATCTTTAAAAAAAAAAAAAAAGTCAAAGGACAGACTGACTCTTTCAGAGGCTAATGCAGCTGGTGACTAAATTGAAGCCAATGCTCATTTACCATTCTGACAATCCTAGGGCACCTGAGTGGCTCAGTTAGTCAATTTCAGCTAACATCTTGATCTCAGGGTCGTGAATTCAAGCCCCACTGGGCATAGAGACTACTTAAAAAAAAAATTAAAAAATAAAAAGGAATTATGCCAGGGTGCCTGGGTGGCTCAATGTGTTAAGCCTCTGCCTTCAGCTCAGGTCATGATCTCAGGATCCTGGGATCAAGCCCCACATTGGTCTCCGCTCAGCAGGGGGTCTGCTCCCCACCCACAACCTGCCTCTGACTACTTGTGCTGTCTGTTAAAAAAATATAAATAAAATCTTAAAAAAAAAAAAAAAAAGAAGGGAGTTATGCTAAATCTACAATGCCTGTGCTCTATAAATGAAACAAACTCTGGATGAAAATACATCTGTTTATAACATGGTTTACTGAATGGGTTTAAGCTCACTGTAGAAACCTACTGCTCAGGAAAATACCTTTTAAAGTATTACTGTTCGTTGAGAATCCTTCTGATCACCAAAGAGCTCTGATGGAGATGTACAATGAGATTAATGCTATTTTCAGGCTTGCTAACATGACATCCATTCTCCAGCCCATGGACCAAGAAGTAACTCTGACTTTCAAGTCTTATTATTTGAGAATATTTCATTAATCCATAGCTGCCAGAGATAGTGATTCCTCTAATGGATCTGGGCAAAGTAAACTGAAAGCCTTCTGGAAAAGATTTACTGTTCTAGGTCCTATTAAAGAACATTCATTGATTGACGGAAGAGGTTAAAATATCAACATTAACAAAAGTTTGGAAGAAGCTGATTCCGACCCTCATGAATGACTTAGGGATTCAAGACTTCAGTGGAGGAAGTAAATGCAAATAAGGCTTTTCTGTCATATTCATTCACTGCAGTGGTCTAGACTTGAACCTGCAATTATCTCCAAGATTTGCCTGTATACACTGAATACACTGTTGAAAGAAAATGTTAAGACAAAAAAGTTTTCAATATTTCTTTTGTAATACTGTATTATTTAATTTGTTAATTATCAACTGTGAGAGATCTACATTAAATGTGACTAAATACGGACACTTATCAATAGGTACTGCACTGTGATTACAGCAGAGGTGGCTGTAGGGCAGTAATTAGGAATACAGGCTAGCAGCCAAACTGCCAGGTTCAAATACCCCTTCTCCCCTGATTTGCCACATGCTCTCGGTCAAGATACCTAAAATTGCCCACTCTTTCTATGTCTCAGATCCCTCATACACAAGACAGGGATAATGATGACTATATTCATCATGTTTGTTATGAGAATTAAATGACTTAATGTTATCTGTTATTTCCTTAAATATAAGATATTCTTTTCATATATGCCTCCCAATCATCCGTAAGTAAATCCTCAGGTCCATTTGAATTTAAAGTCCTAAAAAGGAAAGCAAGACCATCCTAGAAAATCTTCTTATCTATCAAAATAGTTTCTACTGAGCCACCAACTTCAGTATGCTTATTTGATTTTCCAACAAAATGTAAGATGTGCTGAGAATGGTCAGTTACTAGGTCCAGTCAGCCCACACTTGAGAAACCAAACTAGTAAAATAAAATAAAAAGTACCCATAAGCCATACTGACCACTGATTAAGAATGAGGTACTACACTGACTTGTGAAAAATACAAATTATAAGAGTTTCTCCCCTCAAGGAGCTCAGAATCCCTTAGTGTCTACTCTATATTCATTGACATTATATTATTTAATGTTACTAGGGAAACAAAATATGCTTTTGAAATTAAAAAAAAAAAGACAAATAATATATGTAAAAATAAAATAAAAATTTGGGCACCTGGGTGGCTCAATCAGTTAAGCATCTGCCTTTGGCTCAGGTCATGATCCCAGGGTCCTGGGATTGTACCCCACATTGGGCTCCCTGGTCAGCAGAGAGCCTGCTTCTCCCTCTCCCTCTGTCCCTGCTCATGTTCTCTCTCTTGCTACCTCAAATTAATAAAATCTTTACATGTAAATAAATAAATACTTAAGAATCATCATTAAACATATCATGGCTTAACTCCTAAAGAATCAGAAGCAGCAAGGACTGTAAGTGTGGATAACAGCAGAATCTGGAAGAGATCTACATAAAGAAGATAATAAAATCTAATGTGAAAGGAGGATGTGTTAAAGAGCATAAAGAATATAGAACATAAAGAATATGATCAAAGGCACCAAATACTAATTTGATAAAGTTTCTTAATTTCTCTGCCCTTTTTCATCTATGAAACAGAAATAATAATACTACCTTATTATTTTGAAAACTGAGTTAATACAATACTTAAAACTAAGTGCTTTGCATAGTAAGTATTTAAGAAATATTAACTGAAAAGATGAGTCGAATCATATAAGGTCTTGGCACAGCATTTAAGAAGGCTGAAAGACTGCTTTTGAGAGCAAAGACCTACTCTTTCCTGCCTTCACAATGCAAGACATACAAAATAAGTGGCTACTGGGGCGCCTGAGTGGCTCAGTGGATTAAGCCACTGCTTTCGGCTCGGGTCATGATCTCGGGGTCCTGCGATCAAGTCCCGCATGGGGCTCTCTGCTCAGCAGGGGGCCTGCTTCCCTTCATCTCTCTCTGCCTGCCTCTCTGCCTGCTTGTGATCTCTCTCTGTCAAATAAATAAATAAAATCTTTAAAAAAAAATAAAATAAAATAAGTGGCTACTGAACTGAATTCACTGTGCAGTAAGAAAAAGAGGAGGTCAGAGAAAACTGGGAAGGATGAAACCATCACATCAGTGAAATTAATCCTGTTCTTGTGCGCAAAGTGGAAAGAGAATAGGGACAGAGAAGTTAGCTTGGCTATTGTACTAGTCCAGCTTGACAACTCAGCCATCCCTTGATGTGAACTGAAGCATATCTGAAAAGGAAAGAGAAAGTAAAGAAAAAAAAAAACTACATGACAAAGAAAGCAAATACTGGCTTAGTAGTCTAGTATTGGACTGGCTTTGAAATTGCACATTATAAATTTTCAATACATATGTGTTGTATGAAGTGAGATGATTATTGAAAACAACAACACTCATCAAGAGCATAAAGAATGCTCAGGAGAGCCAGGGTGGCTCAGTCAGTTAAATGTCCTACTCTTGATTTCAGTCCAGGTCAAGATCTCAGGGTCATGAGATTGAGACCTGTGTCAGATTCTATACTGCATGTGGAGTCTTCGCAAAATTCTCTCTTCCTTGACCCCTCCCCATCCCATGCTTGCTTGCTCTCCCTCTATAAAAAAACTAAAAAAATCTAAAAATTAAAACAAAACAAAAAGTATGTTCAAAGCACTTAACCACAGTGTTTTGAAGTAACTCTAAGGTCAAGGCAATTATAACCCCATTTGCTAAAAGTACATTTCTTAAGGAGGAAAAAGCAAGGTGCTGTGGCTCAAACGGCCTTGGTCCTACAAGTCTCATTAAAAAAAAAAAAAAGAGGAAAGCCATCCCAGTCATACTCTTATAGACTATACTGAAACTTCCAAAGTCTAAGAAGACAAATCAATGATCAATTAAGGGTGTTAGATTCATATTCAAACTATCTTCTAATTGCTCTGCAGAGTCCTAAACACTCCAAGAAGGCTCCTTAAAGTTGGGAGAGGGGGGCATAGCAGTGGAAGTGGAGTTTGAGAAGGGAAGATGATAATGAGCAGAAATGGCTATGGCCCTCCAATTCTATATGTTTTATAAATTTGGCTTCCGTGTCAGATTTTCACTGAAGAGGGGCACCTGGGTGGCTCAGTGGGTTAAAGCCTCTGCTTTCGGCTCGGGTCATGATCCCAGAGTCCTGGGATCGAGCCCCGCATCGGGCTCTCTGCTCAGCAGTGAGCCTGCTTCCTCCTCTCTCTCTGCCTGCCTCTTTGCCTACTTGTGATCTCTATCTGTCAAATAAATAAATTTCACTGAAGAAAAATGTCCATAGATAGATTTTTTTAAAATTCTGAATATACAGAATATATACCTTTCAGAATACTAGTAGCTACACAGTCCAGAAGGGAATGGCATGATATATTTCAAGTGCTCAAAGAAAACAAAACAAACAAACAAAAATCTTCAACCAAGAATACCCTACTTAGCAAGATCATCACTTAGAATTGAAAGATAAAGAGGTTCCCGAACAGGAGTTGAAGGAGTTCATCACTACCAAAACAATCCTATGAGAAATGTGAAAGGGCATTCTTTAGTGGAAAACAAGAGAACATAACTAGAAGAAAATTATGAGAGAAGTTCACAGGTAAAAGTAAACATAGATTAATTACTTTTAAGCCAATATCAAGGTTAAAGCACAAAAAAAAGTAAAGTCAATTATATCCAAAAAATTCCAAGGGATACACAAAATAAAAAGATAAAAAATATGACAACATATACATAAAATGGAGGGATAGTAAAAATTTAGTGATTTTTTTTAAATATTTTATTTATTTGATAGAGAGAGACACAGCAAGAAAGGGAACACAAGCAGGGGAAGCAAGAGAGGGAGAAGCAGGCTTCCCACTGAGCAGGGAGCCCGATGCAGGGCTTGATCCCAGGACCCTACCTAGGATCATGACCTGAGGCAAGGCAGACGCTTAACAACTGAGCCATCCAGGTGCCCCAAATGTAGTGCTTTTAGAATGTGTTCCAACTTAAGCAACTATTGACATAGACTGCTATACATATGGGATATTACATATAAATCTAACAGTAACCACAAATCAAAAACCTATAATAGATACACAAAAAAATAAAGGGAAAGGATTCCACGCAAAACACTAAAAAAAGCTATCAAGTCATAAGAGAGCAGGAGAAGAGAAGAACATACAAGAACCAGAAAACAATTAACAAAATGGCAGTAAGTACATACATATCAAAAATTACTTTTAATATAAATTAACTACTCCAATCAAAAGACATGGGGTGACTGAATGGATTTTAAAAAAAAAAAAAAGAGCTGCCTACAAAAGACTCATTTCTAACCAAGACACACACAGATGGAAAGTGAAGGGATGGAAAAAGATACTCTAGGCAGAAGGAAGCAAAAAAGAAAAAATGTTGGGCTAGCAATACTTATATCAAACAAAACAGACTTTAAAAGGAAGACTGCAGCAAAAGACAAACACTGGACATTACATAGTGATAAAAGGATCACCCAACAAGAGAATGTAACAATTGTAAATATCTAGGCACACAACATAAAAGCACCTAAGTACATAAAACAAATTTTAATAGACATAAAGGGAAAAACTGACAGTGATACAATAGTAGAGGACTTTAACACCTCACTTACATCAGTGGATAGATCAGCTGAACAGAATTATTAACAAGGAAACAATGGCTTTGAATGACACACTAGGCCAGATGGACCTAAAAAATATAAAAGTAAATACAGAACAACCCAACCAAAAAAGAGCAGAATAAATATACCGTCAAATGCACATGGAACATTCCATGATAGATAACATGTTAGGTCACAACATAAGTCTCAGTAAATTTAAGTGTCGCCTAGGTGGCTCAGTTAGTTAAGCAGCTGCCTTCAGCTCAGGTCATGATTCCAGTGTCCTGGGATGGAGTCCCACATCAGGCTCCTTGTTCCGCAGGGAGCTTGCTTCTCCCTCTGCCACTCTGTCTGACTGTGTGCACTCTCTCTCTCTCTGACAAATAAAATTTAAAAAAAAAAAAAAGTCTCAGTAAATTTAAGAAGACTGACATCATATAAAGCATCTTTTCCTATCATAACACTATGAAACTAGAAATCAATTACAAGAAAAAGAACTAGAAAAAACACAAACAAGATGGAAGACAAACGTGCCACTAAACAACCAACAGGTCATTGAAGAAATCAGAAAAAATAAAAAAAAATACATGTATACAAAACCAAAAACAAAAGAGAATAAAATCTTTGGGATGCAGCAAAAGCAGTTCTACAACAGAAGTTTTTAATGATACAAACCTACCTCAAGAAACATGAAAAATCTCAAATAAACAATCTAATCTTACACCCAAAGGAACTAAAAAAAGAACAAAAACCAAAACCCAATATCAGAAGGAAGGAAATGATAAAGATGAGGGTGGAGATTATAAAAAAAATTAGAAAAGTTCAAATAAATGAAGAGTTGATTCTTTAAAAAGATAAAACTGATAAACTGCTAGCTGAACTAATCAACAAAAAACAGAATTCAAGTAAAGTCAGAAAGCTTGAAGGACACTGACACCACAGAAATATGAAGAATTAGGAGATAATGCTATAAAAAATATGCCAACAAATTAAACAACCTGGATGAAATGAATCAACTCCTAGAAACACAATCTTCTAAAAGTGCATCAGGAAGAAATGGAAAATTTGGACCGACTAATTTCTAGTAACAAAACTGAATTGGTAATCAAAAATCTCCCAAACAAAAGTCCAGGACAAGATGGCTTTGCAGGTAAATTCTACCAAATATTTAAAGAACTAATACCTATTCTTATTCTAGAATAGAATAGGAATAAGAATAATTACTTATTCTAAAAAGTAGAAGAAGAAGGAGAACTTCCAAATTCATTCTATAAGGCCAACATTATCCTGATACCAAAACCAGACAAAGATAATACAGAAAAAGAAAAATACAGGCCATATGCCTAAAGAACATGGATGCAAAAATCCTCAACAAAATGTAAGCAAAGCACATTTTTTAAAGGGACCATTCACCATGACCAAGTAAGATTTATTCCAAGGTTGAAAGGATGGTTTGATATTTGCAAATCCAATCAATATGATGCCATGACATTAACAAGAGAAAAGATAAAAACTGCATGATTACGTCAATGGATGCAGAAAACCATCTAACAAAACACAACATCTGTTCATGATAAATATTATCAACAAAGTGAGTTTAGAGGGAACATACCTCAACACAATAAAGGCCATGTAAGAAAAACCCACAGCTAACATCATACCCAATGGTGAAAATGAAAAGCATTTCCTTTAAGATCAGGAACAAGACTAAGGATGTCCACTCTCACCACTTTTATTGAACATAGAACTGAAAGTCCTAGCCACAGCAATCAAACAACAGAAAGAAACAAAAGACATCCAAATCGTCAAGAAAGAAGTAAACCTGTCATTATCTGAAGACATACACAGAAAACTCTAGAGATGCCATCAAAAAACTATTTAAAGTAATAAATGAAATCTGTAAAGTTGTAAGATACAAAATTAAAGAAATCTGTTGCTTTTCTATACACTAGTAACAACACAGCAGAAAGAGAAATTTTAAAAATCTCGGAGCACCTGGGTGGTTCAGTCAGTTGGGCATCTGCCTTGGGCTCAAGTCATGGTCCCAGAGTCCCAGGATCAAGCCCCAAGTTGGGCTCCCTGCTCAGTGGGGAGTCTGCTTCTGCCCCTACCCATACTCCTTCTCCTTCGCTCTTTCTCCATCTGTACCTCAAATAAACAAATAAATCTTAAAAAAGAAAGAAAGAAAGAAAACAATCTCATTTACAATTGCACCAAAAATATTAAAACACCTAGGAATAAATTTAACCAAGGAGATAAAATCCTGTTCTCTGAAAACTATGACTGATGAAAGAAACTGAAGACAACACAAACAAATGGAAAGATATATATTCACAGACTGGAAGAATTAATGTTGTTAAAATGTCCACACTACCCAAAGCAATACTGATTCAATTCAATCCCTAACAAAATTTTTCACAGAACTAGAACAAATAATCCTAAAGTTTATATGAAACCACAAATGCCCTTGAATAGCCAAATCAATTTTAAGAAAGAACAACAAAGCACCTGGGTGGCTCAGTGCGTTGGGCCTCTGCCTTTGGCTCAGGTCCTGGGATCGAGTTCCATAACAGGCTCTCTGCTCAGCAAGGAGCCTGCTTACCCCCCCCCCCTGCCTCTCTGACTACTTGTAATCTCTCTCCCTCTTTCTGTCAAATAAATAAGTAAAATATTTTTTAAAAAAAGAACAACAAAGCTGGAGGTATCACAATCCCAGATCTCAAGATACTCAAGTATCAAAACAGTATGGCCTTGCACAAAGACAGACACAAGATTAGCAGAACAGAATAGAGAGACCAGAACTAAACCCACACTTGTATGGTCAATTAATCTCTTACAAAAGAGGCAAGAATATACATACAATGTGAAAACAAGTCTTTTCAAAAAATGGTTTTGGGAAAACTGGAGAGCTACATGCAAAAGAATGAAACTGGACCACTCTTACACCATACACAAAAATAAAGTCAAAATGGATTAAAGACCTAAATGTGAGAAATGAAACCATAAAAATCCAAACAAAGCACAGACAGTAATCTCTTGGACATTGGCTTTAACAACGTATTTATGGATATGTCTTCTCAGACCAGGGAAACAAGAGCAAAAATAAACTACCGGGACTACACAAAAATAAAATGCTTTTGCACAGCAAAGGAATCATCAACAAAACAAAAAGGCAACCTAGGAGAAGCTGTTTGCAAGTGACATATACAATAAGGGGCTACTATCCAAAATATATAAAGAACTTCTACAACTCAACACCAAAAAACAATAATAGGATTTTAAAAATGGGCAGAGGACCTGAAAAGACATTTTTCCAAAGTCATCTGTATTTTCCAGATACAGATGACTAATACATAAAAAGTCACTCAATATCACTAATAGGGAAATGCAAATCAAAATCACAAGAAGACACCCCACACCAGTAAGAATGGTTAGTATCAAAAAGAGAAGAAATAACAAGTACTGACAAAGATGTAGAGAAAAGAGAACCCTCATGGTCTATTGGTAAGAACATAAAATGATACCATGACTATGGAAAACAGTATGGAGGTTCCTCAAAAAATTAAAAATAGAAATACCATACAGTCCTGTAATTCCACTAAGGAGTATTTACTCAAAGAAAACAAAAATACTAATTCAAAAAGATATATACACTCCTATGTTTATTGCAGTATTATACACAAGAGCCAAGATATGGAGGCACCTGGGTGGCTCTGTGGGTTAAAGCCTCTGCCTTCAGCTCAGGTCATGATCCCGAGGTCCTGGGATCAAGCCCCGTATCGTATCGGGCTTTCTGCTCAGCAGGGAGCCTGCTTCCCTCTCTCTCTCTCTGCCTGCCTCTCTGCCTACTTGTGATCTCTTTGTCAAATAAATAAATAAAATATTTTTTAAAAATAAAATAGATATGTATCAAATAAAATATGCATGAAGTATAGATAAGAAGCTGAATAGTTTCTTTTCATTTTTACAAAACTTTTAAAAATCTAATGTTACCTTCAAAATATTAACATGTTCATTGCAAAAAGAGACCACTTTGGGGCATGTGCTGTAAGGAAGGGACCAGACAAGCATCACTACTGGACCTGTCCTGAGACAGTCACAGCTTGGGAGGGGTCAAACTTTAACAGCCAAAGACTGGGAGACACAGCAGGTCCCACAAAAAAAATGAAAACATACTACTAAAATGGACAACTTTCCAGGCTGAGCACAGTCTAACAGGGTAAACTTAGAAACAGTTCTGGGGTAGAAAGAGAGATGGATAAATGAATACATATGTGATCAAGTCTAATTTTGGTTGGAAATTTCTAAGTGAGGGGCATAAAGGTGTTTACTATACAATCCATTAACCTTTTCAGTGCATTTGAAATTTTTCACAATAAAATCCTGGGGCAATTATAATTGAAAAGCAGTTTGGTGGGCACCTGGGTGGTTCAGTCAGTTAAGTGTCCAACTATAGATTTCAGCTGATGTCATGATCTGAGTCATGAGTCGGGCTCTGCATTGTGCATGAGGCCTGTTTGAGATTCTTTCTCTCCCTCTCCCTCTCCCCCTCCCTGCTCTAAAAAAATAAATTAAAAAAAAAAATAATAAAGTAAATGCACTTTTGAGTGGTAGACATTTTGAAGGAGAAAAATCAGTTTTTAAGATTGCACCTAATTAAAAAAAAAAAAAAAGATTGCACCTAATAAACTGATCTCCAGAGTTGCAAAGAAGAGCTCAAAAATACTCCAGCGCTTTAGCAAGTACTGATATAGAGAGCTGCCAAAGTTATAGGAGGCTACTGCAAGAAAACAGAAGGTTAACAATTCAGTTTTCACAAATATTTGAGGGCCAAAACCTTGCAAAACAATTTTCAAAAATAAAGTATCCAGGTATCTATTCTGCCTTGCTAAAATAAGTTCTTTCATCTTGCTTCAATTCATATCTTCTCTATTAGATGGCAGGTATGTGTAAATATGCAGAAACTGATTCATAATTTACACTGGAATAGCATTATATGTATATTTATCTAAGAAAAAGAGAAATTCCAATAGCGTACGCTATTTTGCCCTCCATTGTACTTGCTGCTCATATACCCGGAATGAACAGACAAAAGAGGTGAGTGAAACTATTGGTCCCTTAGCCTGCCTCAGTCACCCAGTGCCCCTTATAATAGGAGCAACCTGCTAGGCTGAGTGTGAGTCTAGAATATACAAGCATGCATTTTCTTTCTTTTTTTTTTTTTTTAAAGATTTTATTCATTTATTTGAGAGAGAGAGAGAGAGCTTGAGTGAGGGGAGAGGTAGAGGGAAAAGTAGATTCCCTGCTGAGCAGAACCCAGGACCCTGGGATCATGACCTGAGCCAAAGGGAGACACTTAACCAACTGAGCCACCCAGGCACCCCGTAAGCATGCACTTTTTTATTACAAACTAAATCACAAGCTGAATGTGTCTTCTGGAACGTAGCCTCAGTGACACATTTCTCCAGTGTCCATGCTAGGAAAACTAGCATGTTCATGAAAAAACAGTTTGTAAGTCTCTAATCTCTAATCCTTACTCAGGCATTTTTCATGGATAATTTTGACCGTCAGTAATTTGCATAGTACATTCCAACTTCAGAACCTAACCTCACCTCACCTAAGATTCAACTATACTAAACTCTAGTCATTTGAAATATTAAGAGCTCTGGATTGGTATCAGCAATGACAGATTCTAGTCCCAGCTCTACTACTAATTAGCTGTGTAATCCTGGGCAAGTAACTATAACCTGAGTCTCAATTCCCTCGTCTACATAATAAGGCAGTTGGTTCAGATGGCCTCTAATTCATAGATGGTTACCACATGTAACCATCTATGAATCATGCAAACTTTTTTAGAATTTGTTAGCTGTACTCCAGCTGGTATCATTTACCTAGAAATAGTTATTTAATGGTGAATAATACAAATCAGCATTCAGCTCATAGTAGATTAGGAAGATTATTAAATACTAACACACTGTCAATTCTGCTAACTTTCCTTTCCAGAAGTAAAAAAAAATTGAAAATTCTCACTTGAAGACATCTATTTCCCCAACATAGAAAAACCAATCAGCAAGAGAATCATTAAATTACAGGCCAATACTGGAAGCAGGTATGATTAAAGTCAGTGGTTCTAAAATATAGTTTTAACCCTGTTCTCGGCAAAGTGGCTTAAGATGAAATAATCTATTGTACCAATAATGCAAATATGGGAAGAATACAAAGAACTGTTCTGACTAAAATGTTTAAAATTCATTATCTGGAGCTTAAGAGCATTATATAAGAGAGTTTTGTTCCTTTTACCACCTCTATATTTTACAAACAAAAAAGTCTGTCCTCATTCTCATTCTTTATTGCAGTGGCTTGTAAATAAGGATTATCTGGGAAGCTTAAAGGTTTGTAAAGGATTTTTTTAAAAAGATTTTACTCAAAATGAACAGAGGGATGAGGGAGTGCCGAGGGAAAAAGAGAATCCCAATCAGACTCCACACTTAGCATGGAACCCGACACAGGGCCTGATCCCAGGACCCTGAGATTATGATCCAAGCCAAAATCAAGAGTCAGATACTTAATCAACTGAGGGTCCCAGGAGCCCCAAGGATTTTTTTTTTAAAGATTTTAAGTAATATCTACACCCAATGTCAGGCTTGAACTCACAACCCCAAGATCCAGAGTTGTATGTTCCACCGACTGAGCCAGCCAGGCACCCCACTAAAGAATTTTTTTTAAAACATCTGATGAGCAGACTTCCCAGGAACAATACAATCAGATTCTCTCAAGAGCATTAGAATTTTGAAGAAAAAAAAAAATCTCCAGATGATTCTAACACACAGATTTCAGCCTCCAAATATCACATATAAAAGAGGAGGTTGGGGAAGGAGCTTATTTTTGTTTTTGAAGTGATGGGGAAGCTCAAGCAAAAAGAAAAGTCTGTCTGTCTTCACCCAAGAAATACAAACTCCAAGGATCTTCGATTAAAACATAAACGTTTTTTGCATTTTTTTTAAATGAAAATGCTTTGAACTCCTTAATAGCCTTTACTCAGTGTATAAACTTACAGATTTATATCTATATAGTGAAATAGCTATTTAAATAAAAGATGCTTTCTACCAAATTCACTTCTCTGTGTTTTCTCAAGTTGCATGGTACATAGATGCTCAGTCTTTGTGTTCCTTAAAAGTTGACAATGCATACATTTTGGAAATCTGTATCACATTATCCAGTGACTTAAAAGCATACAATAATTCTTTTATTTGGTGTTGTATCAGAAAAGACTGATTCTAGTGTTTTTAATTATAATTTCACTAATTAAAGCAGGTGACATAGCAACATACACCTTAATAACAGAAAACATTAATAAGTGAACAATAACATATCAAGCTTTTTAAAAAACACCTGCAGAGTCACCTTGGAATGCTGAGTAGGTAGTCTAAGGTAACACTCAGCTCGTCCATATTTGTCTGTTCCAGGCATAATGGAATTGTCAGAATGAGGCCACTCCGTCTGTCCTTTCCTCCTATTAGAAAAAAAAAGACATAAATACAACATGTAATAGATATTAAAGCACTAACTAAATAAATATGTTTGGGTCCAATGCTACTAAAACAAATAGTATTTAAGATATAAGTAAATAGAACTATCTAATAGCTGCTTATTTTATACATTGTAAATGTTTATAGTAGTATAGAAAAATTATACCAAATTTAGAAAGAATAAGAGAAAAAAATTCATCCATGAAAACTTCACTTAAGCACAGCTATTATCATTCTGTTTAATTTTCTTCATTCAGGCTGCTTCTTAATGTAATCAATTCATCGAGCTCCTACTGTACACCCAGCACTATAAGCATTTACAAGTAAAGTAAATTTCCAATCAACCCAGGAAGAAAGGCTTTACATCATAAGAAATAACAGTATGAAATATAAGTTTATCTGCTAGGCTGTGTTGTATAATACATACAAAGTATTATAAAAAAGGATTTAGAAAATGAGAAAATGATAAGAGCTGTGATAAAGGTGAAAAGCTTCGTAGAAAAGTTAAGACAAGAAAAATGGGTAGAATTTATAAACCAAGTTAAGAGTATTAGAATATTCTGTGATGAGGAATGATCTGAGTGAACTCATAGAGGTCAGACAGGACTTCTGCATTCAGGAGGCAAGAAAGAAAGTTCTGCCCAGCTGTGAAGAGCACATGGGACCTTGCTGTGGAAGCCTGAAAGCCAGGCAGTGGAACATACTCGCATTTTGTGGATGCTCAAGCCCTCTTCAATCTTCCATAGGCATTAAAATCTAACTAATACTTTTATACACACATATCTTCTGTGAAAATTCCCCATGTGACTAGCTTTGACACTGATGTCCATTCTCTGACCCAACTGACATTTCTGGCAATTTCAGAAGCTTAAGAAACAGTAAATACTAAAGGTAAAAAATTTATATGATCTCTAGAAATCTATCACTAAAAACTGAAAGCCGTGAAGTGAAAAAAACAAATCCTTTGAGTGACAAGAGGGCAATTCATGATGGACCAACCACAGACAATCTTCTTTTTATTAGGCTAAACTTATAAATGAATGACATTCAACCAGTCTGTGTAATATGAATAAATGTAATTTCAAATGGTTCAACTTAATAGATAATCAATAGTGACTTCAACTACTATCGGTTTTTGTTCAAGTTTTTTGTTTTTTGTTTTTTGTTTTTAAGTGGATTGCACCCATGGTTTTCAAGCTGAATCCCTGAAATGATTTTGGTTTGAAAAGTTTTTCTCTATTATTAAAAAAGGTGAAAATTATGGGTTGATAAAATGAATAGTCAATAGAGAAAGTAAAGAAGTATGGCTAAGGAAAATTTCATTTGTTAGTCAAAAACTGCTAAGTTTTATGCCTACATTAAACTAAATGTGCAAAAAAGGTTCATATCTGTACTGCAGCATCCTGACCCACTGTGCATTTGGTCTTCAGAGGACAGTTCTAACATACAGAGCTACATTTAACCTCCTGTCCTCAGCCTTCACTAAGGAACAATAAAATAATTACTAGAGTAAAAGAAAAAGCCAAGAGAAAAAAGATCTTCAAGGTAGATATGGCTAGGGTGCTTTGGTGGCTCAGTCAGTTAAGCAACTGACTTTTGGTTTCAGTTCAGGTCATGATCTCAGGGTCTTGAGATCAAGCCTGGAAACTGGCTCCATCCTCAGCAGGGAGTCTGCTCAAGGACTCTCTCCCCCTACCCTTGCACATGTGCACACACACCCACACCCTCTAAATAAATAAATATAATGTGTTTTTTAAAAAGTAGATATGGGGGCGCCTGGGGGCTCAGTGGGTTGAGTCTCTGCCTTCGGCTACCATGGTCTCAAGATCCTGGGATCAAGTCCCACACTGGGTTCTCTGCTCAGCGGGGAGCCTGCTTCCCCCTCTCTGCCGGCCTCGCTGCCTACTTGTGATCTCTGTCTGTCCAATAAATAAATAAAATCTTAAAAAAAAAAAAGTAGATATAGCAATGGAATACCATGCAGCCGTCAAAAGAAATGAAATCTTGCCATTTGCAACAACGTGGATGGAACTAGAGAGTATTATGCTTAGCGAAATCAGTCAATCAGAGAAAGACAATTATCATATGATCTTCCTGATATGAGGAAGTTGAGAGGCAACGTCGGGGATTTGGGGGTAGGAAAAGAATACATGAAACAAGATGGGATCACGAGGGACACAAACCATAAGAGACTCTTAATCTCACAAAACAAACTGAGGGGTGCTGGGGGAAGGAGGTAGGGAGAGGGTAGTGCGGTTATGGACATTGAGGAAGGTAATGTGCTATGGTGAGTGCTGTGAAGTGTGTAAATCTGGCGATTCACAGAACTGTACCCATGGGGCTAATAATACATTACATGTTAATAAAAAAAATTTTTTTAAAAAGTAGATATGTCCAACAGAATGAAATGCTGCACATAGATAAGTATCATAAAGATGAAAATATGTCAATGATAAAAATTACAGAATAATATCCACACAGCAACAATGTGGGCAAAAAGGCATTTTCTTACACTGGTGGGAGAAACAGAAATTGAAATACTCTTAGAGGGTAATCTGACAAAACCTTACTAAATTTAAATGTAAATTCTCTTTAACAGCTCTACTTACATGGGAATCTATACTGCTGAACTTGTACAAAGTGCATGAACGATGAATGTTTCCTGTAACACCATTAATATCAGAAAAGAATGGAAAAAACATCAGCATCAACTGGTAAGGAAAGAAGTTGTTCTTTAAAAAAGGAAATACAGGGATGCCTGGGTGGCTCTGTCAGTAAGCATCTGCCTTCAGCTCAGGTCAAGATCCCAGGGTACTTGGATTCAGCCCTGCATCTGGCTCCCTGCTAAGCAAGCTCCCTTATCCCTCTCTCACTCCCCCTGCTTTTGTTCCCTCTCTCACTGTGACTCTGTCAAATAATAAATAAAATCTTACCAAAAAAAAAAAAAAAGAAAGAAAGAAAAAAGAAAATACATTAAATAAGGAAACAAGAATTCTAATGGAATTCAATATCTTATTTTGTCCTTTATAATCTGCACTAGAAAAACATAGCAATTCAGAGATACAATATAATTTTTAAAAAAGATTGTTGGTAGCATAATGATCAAGACAATTATGATAGGATCCAAAGTAAAAAAGAAATAAAAAGCAAGATAAAAAAAAGTCCAAGTAACTCTAAACAGGCAGGCCATATTACCTATTCTAAAGCATATGCAAATGATATCATTTACTCAATGATCCTTAATTCCAGATAATCACTATACCTGAAGTACCCTGCAACTAATAAAGTATCTTTCAGCTTCTCTCCGATTCTTAGCAAATACACACTTTAGGTATTTAGCCAGAGAAAAATTCAAGCCTGTATAAACCAATTCGAAGAGTAAAAAGTGAAAACCATGTAACTGGTATTTCCTAACTACTCCTACTGCACTGAAACTATCTCACAGGAAGATGGAAGACAAAAGCTATGACGCAGGATATCATAAAAACTAATTCTATATTTCAAAAACAATTACTTAGGTGCTGGTTAGTCAATTATTCTTGGCCCGTATTATTTCATTTTTATATAAAAAGATATGACATCTACCTTGCAGAGGTCATTTTAATCAATTACAGAGTAAATATTGTACTGCCAAGTACCAACAGTGACAGAGGTGGCTTGCACACAGCTATCCACTCTGATTAACAGAGGTCTCAGAAATATCTCTGAAATGAAACCTTCACAGAAAAATGCATTTCTGTTGAACTTACCAAAGGAAAAAGTTTAAACAAATTTATATATGAAACTCTTCCAGTTTTAAGAAGAAAGCATACCTGAAAGGAATGCAAGTTTTTTCTTCAGAATGGGTAGTATTACTGAGGCCTCCATTTTATTCCAGTAAATGTCCTCACTTCTGAAAACAAAGAAAGGTAAATGTTAACTACAAGAAAGTAACTATTCTGTGAAATACATACTTATGATGGCTTATCCCAGGGAGTCTCAATTTCAGCATTACTAACATTTTGAGTCAGATTTTTTTTTTATAAGAATTGTTCTGGGCATTGTGTTTAGCAGCATCCCTGGCCTCTACCCATTAGAATACAAACAACACTCCCTCTTCCAGGCTGTGACAACCAAAATGTCTCTATAGACATTGCCAAATACTCTGGTAGGCAAAAATCACAGCCAGTTGAGAATCACTGGCTTAACTCTTTTTGTTATTGTTTTTTGTTTTTTTATTTTTTAAGCAGGCTCCATACCCAACATGGGGCTCTAACTCAGGACTGTGGGATCAAAAGGCACATGCTCTACGGACCAGCAAGGTGCCCCACTGACTTAACTCTTCTCCGGAGCAATACTCTTGGGGTAGAACAATAGTAATTCAATAATTCTTGCTGAATAAAGGAATGAATCAATTACTCAAAGAGGCAATCTTTTCTCTATTGCTCTCCTCCTTAATTATACAGCTTAATTCCAAATATCTGACTCTTTCCATTGCACTATTAAATAGCTATTCCTAATTTCTCATACTTTTGCTTCTCCATATCACTTCTTATCCTCATGTTTACCTCAAGATATTTCCTAATATACTGTTTCAACTTTTGTCACCACTGTTAATTATCTCCGTCTCTCCACAACATGAATTTTTTTTTAAATCTCCAGGGAAAGATCTGATTAACCCAGCTGATCTCCTATCAAGCTATAATTCACTGTTCTTGGTTTCGTTTTCTAGTATTCACTTGGCCACAGAGAGGGGTTATGCCTAAATACAAAATGGGACTATCCACACAGCAAGGCCTAAGGACAAGACAGTTTCCCTTGAAAGGGAGCTTTAACAGCATAGGCATCTGGAGACTTGGCCAGCCCCATATACTATTAAAATAGGATTTTGAGGAGAGCAGGCCATTTAAAACAAAGCAAAAAAAAAAAAAAAAATCAAAGTTTCAATTATTATTATCCACCTATACTTAACTACACATCTGAGATGTATTCTCCAGCACATTTTATTCTTCCTTCCCCATCCCACCTCACACCCACCCACCATCACAATATAGTGACAGCTCCCTGCAATACTCCATGAATTTGCTTTGTATTTAGCGAATTTTAACAGCCTCCTTTTTTAAAATTGAGATATAACTGACATATAACACTATATTAGTTTCAAGTGGACACAATGATTCACTATTTACATGTATTGCAAAGTTACCACAATAAGTCTAGTTAACATCAGTCACCATACACAGTTTCAAAATTTTTTTTCTTATGACAACTTTTAAGACCTATTCTCTTAGCAATTTCAAATATGCAGTATAGTATTATAAACCATAGTCACCACAAAGCATACTTTCTTGAAAATAATTTTCGAGCAGAGTAGAAAATGTGACTCCAAATGAAAATATATTACTTATTCAGCAAAAATTTGCTATGAACTTATCCCATTACAGATACTATGTTATTAGCTGGAGCTAAAAACTCAAGTCATAGCCCTACCCTAGAAAAAAAAAGTCTATTAAGGAAAAAAAACCTCAGATATTAACAAAAAAAGATGTGATCCTAATATTTGTCAAATAATCACTAATTAAACAAGATTACTTAAAGAAATATATTATTTTACAGCTTCTATATACACAACTAAAAAAAAAAATCACCATTATTTGTACCTGTCTACAAAGAAAAAAATCGCTATCAAACTAAATAGGATAGATTTTTCTCAAGTTTTATTCTTGAATATTTGTTTGCAATTTGTTCATTTTTGTTCTACATTGGCCGCTGCTGACATACAACTAGTAGGAAATGTGATGGAAAAACTCACATTATACATTTTAAATCTAAAACAAGTAGCAAGAGCACCTGGGTGATTCAGTCGGTTGAGCATCTGCCTTTCGCTCAAGTCATGATCCCACAGTCCTGGGATCAAGCCCCACATCAGGGTCCCTGCTCAATGGAGAGCCTGCTTTTCCCTCTCCCTTTACCCCTCTCCCAACTTGTGCTCTCTCACTCTTTCTCTCTCACTCTATCTCAAATATAAATTAAATTAAATTAAATCAGTAGTTCATACTTGCAGGTCAATACCCTAACCTGAGGAGTCAGTTACCCAGCTCTACAAAAACCAGAGAGCTCAGATTCATATCTACGGTCCCCTCTCTTGTGACCACCTTATCAGAGACCAGATTTGAAAATGAGATAATGTGGGGGTTCAGAGTGAGTTATTTGCCCCCAGACAAGTCCCTGGGACATTCAGATATTTTTGAGTTAAAAACAAAAATAATCAAGGCCCAAAAGACATAATTAGAAACTCTGACCTTCCCCCTAACTGCCTAAGTGAACTCAAATAAAGGACTTGCTCCAGGGAGAGCTATTAATCACTGTAGATAAACCGCATTAAAATATGAACTCAGGGCAGTAGACCTTGAGGAACTTAAGCAATTTTGATCTTTGATTAAGTTCTCTCTATAGCTTATTGTTCCTACAGTTGCTATAGGGCCTAACATTTGTTTACCAAACATTTACTCTTTTTCATCTTCCTGTGAATTGTTTTCCTACCCCTTTCTCCTAAGTTCAGGATGACATATATATCTCATTTTGCCTGGCTGTCTTTAGAATCTCATAATTATGTGGATTCCCTATAGGTAATTAATTTGATTTTCTTCTCTCAATCTGTCTCATGTGAATTTAATTCTCAGACCAGTTCCAGGGCGCCTGTGTGGCTCAGTCAGTTAAACATCTGACTTTGGTTCAAGTCATGATACCAGGGTCTGGGATCAAGACCCACCTGCAGCAGGGAGCCTGCTCCTCCCTCTTTCTCTGCCACTCCCCCTGCTTGTGCTCGCTTTCTCTCAAATAAATAAATACAATCTTAAAAAAAAAAAACTTAGAGCAAAAGAACCTTCAGAAGCAGAGAAAAATTCTTCTTCCCCAACAATAATCAAAATGATAATGAAAATTAATATTCACCTAATATTTACATAAACCATGCATTGTTCTAAATAATTTATTTGTATTAACTTATTTAATCCTCACAATTTTTCTATGTGGTAAGTATCATCATCCCCATTTTACAGAAGAAGTAACTGGGGCTTAGACAACTTAAACATTGCCCAGCATCTCACAGCTAGTTAAGTGGGGAAGTTAGGATTCACACCCAGGCAATATATTCCATAATGATATTCTCACATTGCATTATCAACTTACTGGTAAAATAGCTCTGAAAATATCCAGTGACATTTGGCCAAATGAGAAAGATGGAGCTCTAGACTATATACAAAATTAATACACACACACATATGTGTATCCTATATATACAGGATATATACATGTGTGCTGTCTTAATTCATGCTAGGTGCTGTAACTTTTGCTACCACTGCTTCCACAAACAACAGTGCAAATGCCAAGTGATACAAGAATTGTTACAAAAAGTTTTGACCCAAGAGAATAAGCTGGAAACAAGAGAACTACTGCTCTAGGTAGTCAGTGGGATGCAGCCACGAAGTAATTTCAACCTTGAAGAGGTAATACAGATGCAGGAACAACTTAGTCATAGAAACAGAAGGGGCTTTCTAATCAAACTTTCCCTTTGGCATAAGCACAAACCAATTCTCAACTGTCTTTGGTTCCTTCCTATTTTCTGAGTCTATTTCTCCATGATTCTTATCAATTCTGCGTGTTATATAACATCCTTCCAATAAATCCCTTTTCTGCTTAAGTTAGCTAGAATACCCTTCTCATTTAGTCAATAGAGAAACTTGCTTGGTATAGAAAGCAAAACTGTAATTCAAAGTTTAGTAGTATCTGCCATCATTTAATGCTTTTTAAAAAATCTTTTGCCATTTATTCTGACTGAAAATGTCCATCAACACTAAGGTTTAAACCACTGCCACAATAAAACCTAATTAACCAGTACCCAAGAGAAAAGAATATATGGAATTCCTAGGATTCCAAGAGTCATAAGAAATGATAACTGCAGCTGACCTTTAAAGTAGTATCCGTGTTATCCAAGCTTTGCAAGTCAGGTTATTGATTGTATGCAGACAAGGCCAAATTCTTCACCATTGTATTATTCTCCATATACTTAAAGTGATGGGGCGCCTGGGTGGCTCAGTGGGTTAAAGCCTCTGCCTTCGGCTCAGGTCATGATCCCAGGGTCATGGGATCGAGCCCCGCATCGGGCTCTCTGCTCAGCGGGGAGCCTGCTTCCTCATCTCTCTCTGCCTGCTTCTCTGCCTACTTGTGATCTCTGTCTGTCAAATAAATAAAAAAAATCTTAAAAAAAAAAAAAAAAAAAAAAAACTTAAAAGTGAAAAAGACAGATGGTCTTAGTCTCCAGTCTAGATTTACCTTGACACACTACGATATCCAGAAGCAATCTTATTTTTTGTCACTGTCTCCTGAGAGATGGATGTTTTATCCAAACTTTCCATTACTTTGTAGAACCATCCCATTTTGAGAAAATACAAAGAATTTTTTTTCCCTAAGAACATGTTGATAGTGATGAAAAAGTAGCTTAATGAGAAATAAAGGCTTTTGGGTGTGTAGGCCACTTCAAATGACCTCATGGATAAAATGTAAAGCAGCCAAGAAATGAAAGCCGATGAAGCACCTACCCAGGTGGCTCAGCTGGTTAAGTGTCTGACTCTTGATTTCGGGTCAGGCCATGATCTCAGGTTCTTGAGATCAAGCCCCACCCTGGGCTCCACACTGGGTGTGGAGCCTGCGCTTAAGATTCTCTCTTACGGCTAATAGGCACATGAAAAAATGTCCCACATCACTCATCATCAGAAAAATACAAATCAAAACCACAATGAGATAGCGCCTCACTCCAGTCAGAATGGCTAAAACTAATAAGTCAGGAAACAACAAATGTTGGCAAGTATGGGGAATAAAGGGAACCCTTTTACAGACCTGGTGAGAATGCCAACTGGTACAGCCACTCTGGAAAACAGTATGGAGGTTCTTCTAAAAGTTAAAAATAGAACTACCCTATGACCTTGCAATTGAGCTACTAGGTATTTATCCAAAGGGTACAAACATAGTGATTCTAAGGGGCATGTACACCCCAATGTTTATAGCAGTAATGTCCACAACAGCCAAACTATAGAAAGAGCCCAGATGTCCTTCAACACCTGAATGGATAAAGATGTGTTATCTATCTACCTAGATATGCAATGGAATATTACTCAGCCATCAAAAAGAATAAAATCTTGCCATATGCAAGGAGGGTATTATATTAAGTGAAATAAGTCAGTCAGAAAATGACAAATACCATATGATTTCACTCATATGTAGAACTTACAACAAAACAGATCAACGTAGGGGAAGGAGAGGAAAAATAAAATAAAATAAAAACGGAGAGGGAGGAAAACCACAAGAGACTCTTAACTGCAGTTAACAAACTGAGGGTTGCTGGAGGGAAGGTGGATGGAGGGGATGGGGTAATTAGATGATGCGCATTAATGAAGGACTTGATATGGTGAGCACTGGGTGTTGTATGCAACTGATGAATCACTAATACCCCTGAAACAAATAATACAGTATACCTTACCTAAATTGAATTTAAATAAAACAATTTTTAAAAAGATTCTCTCACTTCCTCTCCCTCTAACCCTCCTACCACTTCCACTCACTCTCTCTCTCAAAAAAAAAAAAAAAAACACAAAACTTTAAAAAATAGAAAAATTAAGAAAAAAGAAAGCTGTGATGTTAATCCTTCTAGAATCTGCTTCCCACCAATTTTTCATTGTCCTCATCACAAAGGAGATGGGTAATGAAAATAATTACTGTACTACTAGTTCCAATTAAATAGTTTTTCAAAAGTTACTTGTTTTAGATTTTTCAACTCATTAGCACAGCCATGTAAAAAAAATTGCCTATCTCTGGTTATCTTCTATCTCACAAAATAGTTAAAGTGCAAAACACAAAAAACAAAGGAAAATCTTGCAAAATATAATCACCCAATACCATCACCACAATAAAATGTTATATAACACAAAGGTATCTGTTCATGCTCTTCTCCAATAAGATAGATACAGACCATTATTTTTCACAACTTTAATATATTAACTAATATTAATATATTATATATAATATATATAGTTAATATATTAACTCAGATATATATACCTGAGTGGATCATATTCTCAAACAAGAAAAGAAGCAACCATTCTCTTCTCTGTCTCTATGAGTTTCACTACTCTAAGCACATCATATGAGTGGGAAAATAAATAAATAAACAAAATAAGCAAATTAAACAGAGCCCTTTACAATTAGAGATGATGAATTCTGAGAATTAGATATGTAAAGGAGGCTAAGTTTCAACTATTATTTGTATCCATCTTCTACTTTGAACATCTCTCCCAAGATCTTGGAGCATTAAAAGAGGAAAATTGGAAAAGCCAAATAGGTAAATTGGTATGTGTCTCCCCAAGGCCAGAGATCTTCTCTGATTTATCTTTGTATTTACTCACTCATTCATTCCTCATTTAACAAAACTATAATGAGCACCTAATAGATCTAGGCAACACTAGGTGATAGACCTGGCATTCAAAAAATATCTAATAAATGAATGTATAAATAAATGAACAAATAAAGAAATATATAAAACAAACACCCTACAAATATTAACATCACCCCAAGTGTGGAGCAATCATCGGATCATATATGCATGCTTTTCCTTCAAAGAAGCTCTTCCCAGTTTCTCTCTACTGGGACAGTCTCTCACAGATCCAGGAGGCATATAAACTAAACTGCTAGATGCTGGAGAAATGCAGGTCCATGATGGCAGTTAGAGGGACAACAATGATGCTACCAATGGGCAGCCATTAGAGGGCAGCAGAGGATGTGCTGAGTGTCAGGGAAAGAGAATTGCAAGCCTTTTAATCAAGACTGGGCAAATTACACTTCATAACAGATTGTAATTGATGATATGAGTGGGTGTACTGGAACTCCTCTCTCAATAAATATAAATCAACCAGTTTATTTGGAAAATTTAGTTAGATTCTTCAAAGAGCTTTAACAACCAGTGAAAACCCATTAGGATAGCCTAAGGCTAACTAAATCATCTCTAATAAGTCTACATCATGTAGACACATAATGGCGATGAACAAAATCAGAATGCTGGCTCCTTAGCCTACATTTCCAGAAGAAATACTACAGCTGTCCTTAAATTCAGATTAGAAATACCTTCAACTGTTGTTATGACATAAAAGCAATCTTGGGGATGAAAATAAGCAAGCACACATATAGATACTAGATATATCACTCTACATATCCATATATGAAATTATACAGAAATAAACTTATCCAGATTTACAATAATACAACAGTGAAGCAAATCAAGAGTTAAAAATTTATGTAATTTTTCATTATGCCAGGATGATTATTAATCTAGTTTTGCAATAGTATTGACAATTCTAAATGAAATAACAACACTTTTTAAGATTTTAAATAAAAGTGATTAAATAATAATTATCATTAATTTTATTATATGTATGCTATGTAATATATATTAATTATATTAATTACCATAATTAATATAAATATTATTATATTAATAACAATAAACTTGCACCATAATATACATCTAGCCAAAACTATAATTTCTATAATAAAACTGCATCAGGACCTAGTTTATTCAGTAAGGGAGGAAAAAAGGAAGAAAGGTTAGAAAGAGAAATATTTTGAGTTTGCTATGAAAATATCAGAAGGTCAAGAAACAAAGGGAAGTCAGTTCCTTAAAGATTTCTCCACAACTCCAGCTATTCTATCAAACCCTTAGCAGCTGCAAACCTCCATTTTTTGAAAGTCCAACTTTAAAAATTCCTCAACTGCAAAAATTTTTCAAATCTTTGGTTCCTCTTGTCTGTTTAGTGATACACTCAGGAGTCTGGCTGCTTCTTCACCAAAAGTGAGGTGAAGGAAAAGGGAATATTGTTTTAGTAAAATGAATCAGGATTGAAGAATCCCAGGAAGGTAGATATTTCTGGCCTCCCCAGCTATAGAGAAGCCTGTGGCTAAAGCCTCTTTATATGTTTCCAAAGATCTTAGATAAGCTCTTTACCAGCACAGTTTCTGCATCTCAGTCTTCCTGAACTCCAAGAAACCTGGACCACTTCCTTCACCAGGGCAATGAATATGTCCATCGAGTTCACCTGCTGGGTAGGTCTCCCTCCATTACCAAAGCAAAAAGCACATCCAGCCATAATAACTTCACAAACTCTCATTTCTAGATTTCAAACCCTCTTTACCTGCTACAGGTATCTCTTGCCTTTCTCTTCATCTCAGAATTTCTTTGGGTAATCACCAAACTTCTTCTCTCTTAACCTTAACCCTAGAAAAAAAGTGGTTTTCCTCTATCCTTGGCAAAGACATACATGCCTTTCATGGAGATGATCTCAGACAAAATCCAATATCCCAGATATTAACAGTCTAATGAATCTGAACAAAGGTTCACATGTATCATCAGATTTCTAATTCCAAAGAATTGGCATAAAAACTAATTTTAGTATCCAATCATTTATCTGTTGGATACCATACATTCACAAGAGAACTTTTGTTCAACTGAAATATACATAAAACATGAACTGAGATTTTGGCACTACCACATTCTGTTGTTTATATGATGTCAATTTAAGACACATACCAAACACCACACTGGGAAAAAAGTAAAAAACAATACTAAAAAAATGTTTAAAAGTATTTAAGTTAACTAATACAATGGAAAACTACTCAAAAATGGAATTACAGTATTACCTGGCAGAAAGAAGCCAGTGAACATGTAAAAGAGTTGTTTTCCATCATACTAAACATCTCGTTTAAAAAAAATAATGTGTAATGTAACGTATTTTTTTTTAAGTAAAACTACAAAACTACAAATGCAATACTGAACATACTGCAAACCCTTTAACTTGTCCACTAACTGAAATATCACTTCACCATCAATGGAACAAAGTAATATAAGACATATGAAAAACTATTTATAAAATGATCACCTCTTTTATACCTCATTAGGACTATTAATACTAGCTACCTTTTCCCAAGCAAAGACTTCCCCCACTGAAAACTTCTCTGCCATGGGATTCTGTTCCAAAGAGCTATTCTTTCCAAAAGGCAGTTTAGTGCAATGGTAAAGATCATGGTCTTGGGGACAAGGTGTGACTTCAAAGCAGCCATTTACAAAGTAGGGGACTTAGGCGATTACTTCAGTTTCTCTTATGAGCATAATCAATGAACTAACTCACAGGACTGAGGATTAGGTGAGCTAAAAAAAATAGCATTTAATATACTCCAGGATGGTAGGTAATAAATCTATCAGCAGGTAAATTTTCTTTCCTCCACTAATTACTGACTTACTACCACTGATTCATCACAGGCCATAGCCAAAGCATTCCCTCCCAAGGCTAAAACGGCCACATCTTTAAGTAACTCAATACATCCTGTTACTTTTTTTTTTATGTTCAAGATTATTATTTCATCCTCACAACAACATACTACTTTGTTAGCATGTCTATTTTTTTGATAAGTGAGGTACAGGGAATTTCCCCAAGATCATACAAAAATTAACAGATTTATAAATCACAGAATCACAGACAGCATTCACTCCAACTTTTCCATTTTATTGATAAGGAAACTGTCTTAGTCTCCCTGAGATGCTAGAACAAAAATACCAGACTGAGTGGCTTATAAACAACAGAAATTTATTTCTCACAGTTCTGGTTAAGCTGCTATAACAAAATACCATAGAGTGGGTATCTTACAAATAACAGATATTTATTTCTTACATTTCTGGAAGCTGAGAAGCCCAAGATCAATACACAGGTGTCTAGTGAAGACCCACTTCCTGACCCACAAGAGGACCATCCTCTATGTGTGTCCTCGCACGGTAAGAAGGGCAAGGGAGCATTCTGGGGTCTTGCTTATAAGAGCACTAGTCACCTTCCAAGGCCCACCTCCAAATATCATCACATCGGGGATTAGCTTTCAACATATAAATTTTGGGGGGACACAAACATCCAATCTAGAGAATCATCACAGTTTAAAACAAATCAAGACTGCTTTTGAGAAAAGCATAAAATGTGCCTTTGAATTAAAACAATACTAAGACTGTTCTGTAGGCCCAAATATCAAGGGCTTAAAATTGAATGCAAGTCACTTTAAAATAACACCTATCCTAAAAGGTAGAATCTTCAATTACTTAACCTGTGTATTTCCTTATACCTCCAAATAAAAAGTAACAATGAATAACATTACTAGAATGTTTTACAAAACAGTATCCTAATCACTTTGCAACACTGCTTCATTTATTTCTAACATTTCTAACAATCCTGTTAGAAGTAGTGTTGTCAGTATTTAACAGCTGAGGAAACTAGGCTTAGTGAAATAAAGAAAAGATCCCCTGCCCAACGTCATGTAGCTCACAAACAGCAAAACTAGCATTTAAACCTAAGGTTGGGTCCAAGGCCTAAGAACTTTATTTCTCATGCTCTTGTTTAATATAGTAACCTTTATTATAATGTGAATAAAGGTCTTTAATAGCTCTTGAACAGAACTGCTCATGTTTAAAGTATAATGACATGAAGGTTTTATTTGTTAAGAGCCTCTTATCTTCTAATACCATACTTCAATATCTGCAAATGGAATATGTCTGGGATTTATGTCAATAATTGGAGAGGCATACGTGGAATAAAACTGGCCATGTGTTGATAACTGCCAAAAGCAGAAGATATGTAAACAGTGGTTCATTTTATTATTCTGTTTTTATATGTTTGAAAATGCCTATGATAAAATTAAAAAGACTCACCCTTAAACACACCAATACTGTAAAAATGGAAGCTACAATTCTTAAAATTTTTTTTGCATTTAGCAATATTTTATTTTAAAAATCAAGAAAACACAGGAACTAGACTACACATAATTTTTAAATATTCACATATTCACCATCATATTCTAAACCCCTTATGGAGAAAGATCTGAATATTTGATCCTCATGTAAAACTGCTGAGGAGGAGGAGACCAATTCTGTCAGAGGCAGAAACCAGAAGATAAAGAGAAGCAGGCAGGCAGGCAGGCTGGATCCTTGTCCCTGCTGTTCTGTTGGCACTAGAGAACTTGATTTCCAGTCTCTTCAGGTCGTTCTTTGTGACTGGGGTCACTTCCTCAGCAGTCTCTCCCTCCCTCTACCACCATCACCATACCATACTCTTTTTTAAGTGAATAAATTACTAAGAAAAGCATATGTCCACAACAGGCATTCACTGTAATGTGGGAAGAGCAGTGGCTGGTCCAAGACAGGCAGATCTCTTAGGTGAAGAATGAGTATCATATTGTTTAATCCTAAAACAGTCCAAAGGTTTTGCATGCAACACAATTCAACAGGTGAGAGCACAGTTCCAAATTTAGTATCAATTTATTTTAGCTACATAGTCAACAGAACCAAAAAGATTATTTCTGAAATCTAAAGTAGGTGACGGAGTTCAATTTGTTTGAATATGTGTATTTGCCTAGGACAGCACTCGGCACATGACCGACCAGTGCACAATACTTGCTGAATTAACTCCCTTCTCATGATCCCACCGTGGCTTTCTCATTTAGGAGTCACTGGGCAGAATAATTAGGAAGCAGGAGAAAGAGTAAGAGAAAACAAGCTTAGGTAATTTTAAACTTGACAAAGCACTATGAATAGAGCATGCATTTACTTTGAGCAGAATATTAAATTACATAGTTCAGGAACCTTTACTGAAACATCTTGGGACCTGGCGCATCAGGATCATGAATGGAGAGAGGCACTTTATAAAAGCCTTCTTTATGCTGTAACCCATTCTAACTTCTGACTTTTAGAACTGGCTTATTTAACTTTTTACTACCTTTAGAGCCTAAGTGAGTTTTCATTATCTATATTTCAACGCTTGGGGAAAAAAATCACTAAATATAACATGAATATTTTTCCATTTTCTGAATTATATCTTCAATTTTACTGTAATATTCACCATCATCCCCTCCTCCAACTAACTCATTTTCTCACTTTAGTAACTATAAATACTTCCCAGCTTCTATTTCTTTCTTGCAATATTTAGATGGCTCCCGATTCTAGCACCCACATCTCACTGGGCAGATTATCTGATCTGTAAAATTCACAAAAGAAACATAGAGGAAACTCTGGGATTCCTCTAGACAGTCAAAAAGAAGTTTTTTGCTAGCAAAAAAAAAAAAAATTTCCTTCCTTCCTTCCTTTGTTTCTTTTTAAGATTTCATTTATTTAGAAAGAGAGAATGCATAAGCAGGCGCGAAGAGCAGAGGGCAAAGAATCTCAGTCTCCACAATGAGTGCAGAGCCCTATGTGGGGCTCAATCCCACAGACTGAGCTGAAACCAAAAGTCGGACACTTTTTAACCGACTAAGTCACCCAGGCGCCCCTTCACTAGCAAATATTTCTAATAATCGAGGCAATGTAATTTCTGCCATCACCCAATATTATACTCTAGATGTGAGATTGTGACAACGGCAATTAAACAAATCAAAATATTTTTAAAAGAGAAGAAATGGCGACTGCTTAAAAGAATTCTTGAAGTTTAAAAGGGCCTTCTTGATGTGACCAGTGCTTCTAGTACAAAGCATACCACTTAGGTAGGAGGCACAAAGCAGCACTTCTCACATTTAATGACTTCAATACTGTTTATGGAATTCCTGAAAACAAGCAGAGGCAACAGGGGTTCATGATTAAGAGGAAAGTCAGACTGACAAGGGGTCAAATCCTGACTCTGTCCCTTATTAGCTGTGACAAATTGCTTTACATCTCACCCTGGTCTTCAGTACCTCAAGAAGGCCCAGCTGCAGTTCTGTGTCTGTCGGATGGGTGATATGCCAGAATTGTCTTTTTAAATCCCCCTTTTAACTTAAGCTCATTATACCAGCTTAAACGCTTAAAATTAAACAGACCACACCTATCACCCATCCAGAGCCCTTTCCTAGGACTGATTCTTACACCTCCCAGCAATCTATTATGAATCTACCACTGAGGCCAACTGAGAGACTCAATCCTTTCCCCTACAAGAAGAAATAAAGATGTCTAACAAACTATATTTTGCTACAGTGACAGAGAGGGTACTCTTGATTTAGTATTCTAAGACACCCCCCCCACCGCCAAAAACATCAGCCTTGCTCACAGAAATGCAGAGGAATAACCAATCTTAATCTATATAATACTACTATAAAAAATGAAATCAGAGGGGCGCCTGGGTGGCTCAGTGGGTTAAGCCGCTGCCTTCAGCTCAGGTCATGATCTCAGGGTCCTGGGATCGAGTCCCGAGTTGGGCTCTCTGCTCAGCAGGGAGCCTGCTTCCCTCTCTCTCTCTCTCTACCTGCCTCTCCATCTACTTGTGATCTCTATCAAATAAATAAAATCTTTAAAAAAAAATTTAAAAAAATTTAAAAAAAATGAAATCAGAAAAATTATGCTGATGAAACGTACCTCCCAAACAACAATGAAGCAGAAACTTTAATAAACATCCCAAACTGAATTATATCTCTTTAAATGGGCATTTGGAATATGAAAAAAAACACTCTGAATCAAAAATTTGTAAAATCCTAAAAATGACAAAAGCAAAAAGATATGAAAAAAAAAAAGATGACTAATCTCAGTTAAGAAATAAAAGAAAAAGGGGTGCCTGGGTGGCTTAAGCAATTAAGCATCTACCTTCAGGTCAGGCATGATCCCAGTGTCCTGAGATGGAGCCCCACATCAGGCTCCCTATTCAGCAGGGAGTCTGCTTCTCCCTCTACCTCTCTCCCTGCTCAGGTGCACATGCTTTCTTTCTCTCTCTCTTTCTCTCTCCCCCCTTCTCAAACAAATAAAACCTTAAAAAAATAAAAAGAAAATCACATCAGGATTGAAGACAAAATTATATGCTGCTTCACAATAAATTCAAGTAAGAATTTAATAAAACACACTGAAGAAAAGAGTAAAAGAAAGAAGAGAATGAAAATGAGATAATAAAGTAAAAATAGAAAGTTTTTGATATGGAAGAGAGACAAAGAAGATATAATTATGTGTAAGTAAAGCCCCTAAAGAAAAACAAAACACTGGAATGGAACTAATATTTAAAACTATAATCCAGAGGCGCCTGGGTGGCTCAGTGGGTTAGGCCGCTGCCTTCGGCTCAGGTCATGATCTCAGGGTCCTGGGATCGAGTCCCGCATCGGGCTCTCTGCTCAGCGGGGAGCCTGCTTCCCTCTCTCTCTCTCTCTCTGCCTGCCTCTCCATCTACTTGTGATTTCTCTCTGTCAAATAAATAAATAAAATCTCTAAAAAATAAATAAATAAATAAATAAATAAATAAATAAATAAATAAATAAAACTGTAATCCAGGGGCGCCTGGGTGGCTCAGTGGGTTAAGCCTCTGCCTTTGGCTCAGGTCATGACCTCCGGGTCCTGGGATCGAGCCCCGTGTGGGGCTCTCTGCTCAGCAGGAAACCTGCTTCCCCCTCTCTCTCTGCCTTCCTCTCTGCCTACTTCGGATTTCTGTCTATCAAATAAATAAATAAAATCTTAAAAAAAAAAAAAACTATAATCCAAAAAACTTCAGAAACAGAAGACCCACACTAGATGGCAGGAAAAACTGAACTGCTACAATAAACTCTAAGACAAATTCCAGTAAGACTATTAGACTTTAAAATTAAAAAAGAAAGGAAGGGGCACATGAGTGGCTCAGTCAGTTTAGCATCCAAAAGTCTTGATTTTGGCTCAGGTCATAATCTCAAGGTCCTGAAACAGAGCCCCATATTGGACTCTGCACTAAGCATGGAGCCTGTTTGAGATTCTCTCTACTTCTCTCCCTCTGCCCCTACCCCTATTCTTGTTCTCATAAGCGTGCATGCTCTAAATAAATAAATCTTAAAAAAAAAAAAAAAAAAAAAAGGAAAAATAAGTAAGACAAGGTATTCCAAGCAAAGAGATGAAATAACTTAAAAGAACAAGAAAATTAAGACTGGAAGACTGGTAGGGGCCCAGGTGTGGTTCAGTTGATTAAGCATCTGACTCTTGATCTGAGCCCCAGTCTTATCTCGGGGTCCTGAGTTCAAGCCCCACACTGGACTCCACACTGAGCACTGGATCCACCACATTGAGTGTTAAGTCTACATTAAAAAAAAAAAAGGAAAAGGAAAAGGAAAATTAAGGCTGACAAAAGGGTTCTCATAAACAATACACACTTCAGGGGCATCTGGATGGCTCAGTGGGTTAAGCCTCTGCCTTTGGCTCGGGTCATGGTCTCAGGGTCCTGGGATTGAGCCCCGCATCGGGCTCTCTGCTCGGCAGGGAGCCTGCTTCCCCCTCCCCAGCTGTCTGCCTCTCTGCCAAATAAATAAATAAAATCTTTAAAATATACACACACACACTTCAAGACCACATTGTAAAAACCAAGGATTTTATTTCTGACCAAGCTGTCTTTCAAGTAGCAAGGCTACCAAAATACTTTAAATATCCAAGAACTAGGGAAAACTGTGCCCTGAGTGCTTCTTCAGAAATCTACTAGAAATTGAGCTGTATCTAACCAGTGGGTGACTAGGAAACTTAAGCAAAGAACTGATGGTGAGGGTTTAATATATTTATTTGTAAACCTAAAAGCAAAACAAAGTTTTGAAGGCAAAGTAGATAAAATGCAACTAAAAATGCAGAGAAAAAAGTGTAAAATAGGGGCGCCTGGGTGGCTCAGTGGGATAGGCCTTCGGCTCAGGTCGTGATCTCGGGGTCCTGGGATCGAGTCCCGCATCGGGCTCTCTGATCAGCAGGGAGCCTGCTTCCTCCTCTCTCTCTCTCTGCCTGCCTCTCTGCCTACTTGTGATCTCTCTCTGTCAAATAAATAAATAAAATCTTTAAAAAAAAAAAAAAAGTGTAAAATAAACTCACTGTTGAAATAAGAATAAGAATCAAAACATACCATTAAAAACTAACAAAGAATAGCAGAAAAAAAAAACAAGAAAATAAGCAAAATACTTAAGTAGCTTCTGTACCAACAAAAAAATCCATTATATCCAAAGAATTTCTTTAAATGAAAGCACATCATAAACAAAGAAAAGCATAATATAATGTAAAAGTTTTTATAACATAAAATAATTTGACAATTGAGATCATATTCAAGTCATTAAAAGAAAATGATTTTTAATATGACTCATTTAAAAAGATCTCACTAATTGCTATATAAAGAGATAACTGATAACCTAAAACAAAGCAAATCAGAAAGACTAAAAAATAAAAGGATAGGAAAAGCATATCAAGCAAACAGAAACAATAAGAAACCAAGAACAGTGATCTTGATACTAAGGAATTCAAGCCAAAAAGCAATAAATAAGACAGAGAAACTCTGTTAAAAGCCACAATATCCAATGAAGATGCATAACAAGTAAGAATATGTATGCATCAAAAAACAACTTCCTTTACAAAGCAGAAACTACAGGCACACAAAAATACAGAAAACAACTTTAATAATACATAAAACCAACACACAGGAAGTTAACTTAGAATATAAGAATTACTGAGAATATAAACTTATATAACATAAATAAGGTACCTCTTATAGGTATATATCAAATTTTACAGCCTGATAATAAAAACTCTACCTCCTTCCAAGGAGGACATGAATACTGACTAAAAAAAAAAAAAAAAAGAAGTGGTCATATTGTAGGTCTTAGAGAAAGCAACAGTGTATTTCATGATATAAACACTGATTACAATTCTAAAAAAACTGGACATTACTAACAAAATCAAAAACAATCACAGTATTCTACTTCAAAAATTTAGAATTTTCTACTACCAAGCAAATCTTGAATAAAACGAAAATTAGATTTTTAAAAACTAATATCAAAATGATAAATCTAATGTACTGAAAAGAGGAAAATCTGGAACTGTGAACATTTATATCAATAGTAAAAATAGTAAGTTCCTCGTTCAAAATGAACACAGTAAATCAGAGGAAAACACAAGGATGGTAATAATAGAGGAATTAATGAGGTAGAGAATTAGAAAAAAAAAGTGTATCTAATTCATAAATTGAAATCCTAGGGAATTTTTAAATTAAGAAAATACACAAGGTTAATTCAGGGGAAAAAAGAGAAAGCACAAATATGCAAAATAAGAAATATATAAGGGGGAAGATAGGCTTTCAAAAATATAACAATACAAAAAAAATACATGTTACACAAGATTATTCACTACAGTACAGAGTTGGAAAATACAACTGCAAATAACCTGCATGTCCAGAAGTAATAGAGTATTTTAATAAAGAATGGGTATAGCCACACAATGAAGTACTATGCAGCTCTAAAAAAGAATGAAGAGCTCTATGAACTAACAAGTGTATCTAGTAGACTGTTAAGTGAAAAAAGTAACAAAAGTTTTTGCAATGTGTTACTTTTTAGGTAATAAAGAGAAGAAAGAATATATACATTTATCTGTTCATTGTGCAGAGAAACAAAGGATAAATGAGAAACTAGAATAGTTGCCTACAGAAAACAGGGGAGATTGTGTGCCAAACTTAGGAGGCTGGAAAAAGAGAAGAGCTGATTCATGTAGTTCTGACTTTTGAAACCATGCTAATGTTTCACATACTAAAAAAAATATATAACAAGATCAACAAAAATGAGAGAAAAAATAATACCCAAAATGAAATCAAAAAGAAAAAAAAAGTCTCTAGTAGCATTTCAAATGACAAACATTCTACACTAAATGTGGAAAAGAGGGGAAAAACTAACCCAAGTAACTTCTGAATACCTTATTTTTACTACATACCCTCAGGCTGTAAACAAAACAAAACTGTAAATACTGAACACCAGTAAATGGGTTTGTTTGGTTTTTACAACATTACGGAGTAGCAATTCTGAGTTACTTTCTGTGTTTTCTAGGATTGAGCAAATAAATAAGTAATGAGGGTCAGATTTCTCACTGTCAAATGGAGTTACAAATATGGAAGCAGGGAGGGAGCCTAAATGCACCCCATAATAATGGCTGGAAAACAAAACCTTAATATGTAATCACAGCTTTTAAAACATTTAGATACAGAGCTGTGTGTGTGAGTTTGTGTACATGTTCCTTAGCTCTGTCCACTGAGAGGGTTCTGATGATTAATTTTATGTGTCATATGACTAGACCACAGAGTGCCCAGATATTTGATTAAATATTATTCTGAATGTTTCTGCAAGGGTGTTTTTGATGATAGTAACACTTCAGTCATAAAGCAGATTGCCCTGTGCTGTGTGTGAACTTCATCCAATCCGTTGAAGGTCTAAAAATAAAACAAATAGACTGACCCTTCCCTAACAGGAGAGAATTCCCTAATAGACTGCCTTCAGACTTAATCTGCAACATCAACTCTTCCTGCCTGATGGCTTTTGAACTGGATCATCCCTTGGTTTCCAGAGCCTGCCATCCTACCAGCAAACTACACCTGAAGCCTCCATAGTCACAGGAGCAAATTTCTAATGATAAATCTCTTTATGCATATGTCCTACTGGTTCTGTTTCTCTGGAGAACCCTAATACAAGGGTCTAAAATCAATAACATCTCAGTAGCAATGAGCATAGGTGCCTGGATCATGATTTCTAGCTACTATTACCATTAAAAAAAAAAAAAATCAGGACTCCTTGAAAAAATGGCATATTCTAAGGCCAGTGGAGAATATGTAAATTGACTCTGGAAAATCTTGTTTCTAGAATATAAAGTTACTTAAAGATTTATAGGTACATGTCAGAAGAACACAGAATAATTCAGGTAAGAATTATTGTATGGTAAAACACATAGGTAAAAAAAATTATGAAAAATCAAATATTTTGAGATTCTCAAGGCATCTCCTCTAAAGATACTTATTAGTTACAAAGGAAAAAAAAAAGTAAGTTTACAGTGGAGAAACATGGAGGACACCACCATATCCACGTGATAAGAATTTACATCACCAGTACTGGAAAAACAAAAGCATGGGCCTCCAGATAAGATATACAGATACACTTCTGTAGTATTCCAGCCAAAACCATATAACCTAAACCTAATCAAGAAGAAATGTCAGACAAATCCAAATGGTGCAATATTTCTACAAAACAACTGACATATATTCTTCAAAAATGTCCTATCATGAAACACAAAGAAATACCAACGAAGTGTTCTAAATGAAAGATTTTAAAGGTATGACATGAGAAAATAATACACACTCTTAGTCTGGAATCTATGCCAGGAAAAAAAAAAGTTTCTTGTTTACTCAAAGGTTGTTATAAAATTCAGCAAAATCTGAATAAAACCAGTACACTGTTTTATCAAAGTTAATTTTCTGACTTTGGTTATAGTACTGTGGTTATATAAGAAAATATCTTTAAAAAAAAAAAAAGAAAGAAAATATCCTTGGTTTTTAGGAATGCATCCTGAAGTATTTAGGGGCGAAAGGACATAATGTCCGCAACTGCTCTCAAATGGTTCAGAAAATATATATATATATATATATTTACTGCTTAATGAAAATCACATGTGATAAAAAGTCAACATTTAGTGAACTGGGGCTAAGGAATATATAGAATTCTTTGAATTATTGTTGCAATCTTTCTGTGTGTCTGAAGTTACTTCAAAATTTTAAAACTGGGTAAAATTAAGTATTTGATAATAGGGCTTTCTACATCATTCCCCCACATGTGTGCACCCACACACACATTATTACAAAAACTGAAACCAAAAACCAAAGAGAGACCTTCAAGTTATTCTTTTCCTAAAACCTCTATATAAATGGCCACATAAACTGCCAGCTCTACCTTCTTCTCTTCAACAGCACTATAGCTTCAATTACTGTATAACCTCTAAAAGATTCCCTACTTCAGAATCTCGTCTTTTGCATGCTTGCAAAATGAATCACCTGACTACTCTACTAGAAAATCCTGAACAGTCCTCCATGGTCAACTCTGGAGTCAGCCTTCAGTCTTTCCAGAACATGCCCCTGACTCTCTCTACCTAATGTTCTCATCAGCAAGAAACCAAGTCCAGTTCTCTGAACTTGCAATGCTATTTAACTGTTTGTGTTCTAGCATGTGCAGTTCTCTCTGTTGAAATACCCTTCTCTATCTTGTCAAAGAAATTCTCATTTATTCTTTAAAACTTATCTTAGCTTCACCTTGTCTATGAAAGCTTCCCTGACACAATACTCAATGTCAGGATAAGTAACTGTTCTCTCCCTTCCCAGTATTACTATTTTATCTTCTGCCATCTCTTTTATCTTGTCACACAGCATAACTATCTCCCATTCTAAGATGAATGGGGACTCCATGACAGACAGGATTAAGTTATGCTCACTCACTGAATTAACTTCGAATACAATAGGTCCTCAAGTAGTGTTTATTAACATGAGTAATTACATTTACAAATATACAAATTATGAGAATACAGGTTTAAAAAAAAGTTAAGCAAGCCTCAAACTATATGTTGAAAAGTAAAAGTTGAGAAAATAAAAAATAATCATAAAATTAATAAATATTTCACAGGGGAGATGACATGTGCTTTGCTTGTTATTTAATATAAATTAGAACAAGCCCTAAATGTAAGGGTTTTTTGCTTTTATCTCTGAAAAATAATCTGATGTCATTTTTTAATTTTTATTTTCTATGATTTGATGATTAAGAACACTTTGTTTTTCATAGGCCTTTAATTTTTTTTTAAGATTTTATTTATTTATTTGACAGACAGCGATCACAAGTAGGCAGAGAGGCAGGCAGAGAGAGAGAGGAAGGGAAGCAGCCTCCCCGCTGAGCAGAGAGCCCGATGTGGGGCTCGATCCCAAAACCCTGGGATCATGACCAAAGCTGAAGGCAGAGGCTTTAACCCACTGAGCCACTCAGAAGCCCCTTTCATAGGCCTTTAAATCATGAAATGAAACTGAAGTAAATTTATGTAAATGAAATAATAGGAAACCAAAAGGAATTTTATTTCCTAATAATTAGTACAAGAATCACTGTTTTGGCTAAAGTACTTTAAAAGCAGTTAACTCCTGATTTAAATTCAACCCTATAAAAATCTAAAAACCTCTTAATCTTGTTTTCTCTATCTAAAACTAAACTGATTATATAATCTATCACAAAGAAGTTTAAAGAAAAACACTACAATCATTACACTTGCACTACTTCATGATATACACATTATAGGGATAAATGAAACTGCTTTCTAATTTTCAGAGAGAGATGCTCAATTATCAGTGCTCAAATTATCAATAATCCATGTTAAAGCTTCCATGAAAAAAGTGCTGTCACATACCAATATGCAAAATCATAACTATAAAAATTAGCACTGTTGTTGACATCTTTGATATCTCCTTCTGGTCTTGATAAAAAACCCTCCTGGTTTTTCCAATGGTCACTCTGTCTTAGCATTTTGAGGACCAGGCATGATCTGACCTTTGCTTACCTGGTCCTTCCTAAGTGTTTCTATCACAGCCTATATTTCCAAGTACAAACTTTAGCATCTGTTATTAACAGTATATGTTCCAGAAGTTCAAAGACTGGGCCAATTTTACTTTACTTTGACATCTCTCCTTTCCCTACAAATGACAAGCGCAGCGTGTGGAGCATAAAAAGAATTCAATAAATAATTTTTTTTAAAAGGGGGTGGAGGGGCGCCTGGGTAGCTCAGTGATTTAAGCCTCTGCCTTCAGCTGAGGTCATGATCTCAGAGTCCTGGGAAAGAGCCCCCAATCGGGGGCGGGGGGTGGGGGGAGACTCTACTCAGCAGGGAGCCAGCTTCCCCTCCTCTCTCTGCCTGCCTCTCTGTCTACTTGTGATCTCTCTCTCTCTCTCTCTGTCAAATAAAGAAATTAAATCTTTTTTAAAAAAGAGAGAGAAATGGCTGAATTAGTTGGAAGACATTTTAAGTGGTAATTTTCATATAAATACAGTTTATTTTCTTTAGGAATAAGGAAGGCGATTATTTTCCAGAATAAGCACTAATAATCAGACATGTATGCCAAAGTAGGCCTTTAGACGTACCTTTAGTAGGTCTAAAGGCCTACTTTCAGTAGCAATAAAGGGTACTTCAAAATCTCCCCCTCAATGTTTGTAGAACGTCTTCTGCAACTGTTAACCAAAGACAGAGTCCACGGGCATTGGTACCTTTATCGCTTATTAGAAGGACAGAGATACAACTCTGGCAACAAATTTTGAAATGATTCTGTAAGTATAATGACACTGATACACCCACAGGAAACTGCTGGCATACTGAAAACAAATGCCTTCTCTTGAGCTTCCCTCAAGAGTCCTTATGATCATGCAGTGCCTAGGTGGCTCAATGGGTTGAGCATCCAACTCTTGATTTCAACTCAGATCATGACCTCAAAGTAGTGGTATCGAGTCCCACATCAGGGTCCACATTGAGCATGCACTATGCTTATACCTCTCTCTCTGCTTCTACTCCTGCTCATGTGCACATGTTTTCTCTCTCTAATAAGTAAGTAACACCTTAAAAAAAAAAAGTCTGATGATCATGAATTAAATTCCTTCAAAACTTTTATATTCCATAATATACATTAAATAAAACATTATATCTATAGCATACACTATATTTAGAAAAACAAAAAATCTAACAATTGACAGTAATCTAATAACACTTCACAATGCATTAAAATTTTCTTAATATAAACTACAACTCTTTTGAAATAGTCCCCTCACAGTGATGCCAGTTTCCATATAAAATCAGAAATTAGCAAATTACTAACTATAGAACAAAGTCAGTGTCATCTTATATTTCTTTGTGTATCTTCCTTATAAAGGTCCTATATAACAAAGCAAACCGAGTAAGTGTCCCAAAAATAAAGAACAAAGTAGAGCACCTAATTTCTTCTTCCTCAGAGGAAAGGCTTTGTTGTCATAAAAGTTAATTGAGTTCTTGTCTTTGATCCTATTTTTTTCTCTAGTGTTCTCTACTAACTGACCTCTTTTCTTTCTTCCTCCTCTAACTTGTGTTTTTTTTTCCTTAGCCCTAACTGCTTTTATTATTGAAACTTAAAGTCCTGTCTACCTCTAAAGTTAAATACACTACTTAGATGATACATGTCTACCAATTTTATCATAAGACATTTAAGAGTGCCACACTTACTAATCACTGCCAATGTCTGATTGCTCTGGTAGCACATTCCTTTTTTTACAATTAGTTAAGTTATTATATTTTTTCTGTGTATCTCAGTGCTTGACAAAAAATAAATACTCAAAGTTAGATTATATAAAAGAATGCTACATTATCTGCAGTGTCCCTACAACTATCTTGCAAAAAAAAAAAAAAAAACCAACAATTTTTAGTAATTTAAGGTATCTAAAGAAATACTTTTTTCATTAAATGCCTTCTCTTTGCAAATCAGATCATATTTCATGCAATGCTTCATACTACAATCACACAGGTGTCATTTGTAGGATGGACAATAGGGTTTTTAAAAGCCTGCTATGGTAAAAACAATGAAAGACAAAGTTCAAAACTGCACAGCTAGAAGCATTTCAGAATAGAACCTTAAAAGTAACTGAAACCACTAATACTCACTTGTATTTTTTGATAGTATCATTCTAGACCTGTGGTTCTCAATCTGGCTATACATGAGAATCACGTGGGGAACTTTTAAGAAATATCCACTCCAGGTCAACTGAATCAGAATCTCTAGGGTTTGAACCTGGACATGAGAACCGTTTCAAACCTCCCCAGGTGACTATAATGTTCAATTAGAATTCAAAACCATTAGGAGTCCATAATTATTAACTTAATAAAATATTAAGCTATCATTTAGCACAAACAACATTTTATTCTTAAAGAACTGCCATTCAACTAATTTAAGTCTTTAAATTAATCTAGCAGTATGACAGCACTTAAGACCATTCCTCAACAAAAATGAGGTCCTCCACTATCATTTGCTGGTGATGCAGAAATTTCAACAATTAAAACTATGATTATTATTTTAAAAGGAATATGGGGCTACTATAATACAAATATGTTATTTCAGTATTTTACAGTAATTCAAGGTTCAAATTCTCCAGAACAGTTGATGAGATGCAATGAAATACCTAACAACCTGCAAGTTACAGGGTGATAGGAAATGCCTTGAGATGAAGAACTGAGGCTTCTCAGGCAGAAGAATCAATTGATCAAGGCCATGTTATAAAGACAGTACAAGTGTAGAATCTGTACAGAACAGAGGCGGAAGTTCAGCGTGATGGAGTCAAACAGGAATACTCAGATATGGGAAGAAAAGCTAAGACTCTGTACAGACTGAAAAGTCTCAGAATGACAGACTCATTAGTCTGTCCTACTTGCACTAACTAAAAATGAATGACAGGGTGTTCCACTTCTGACAAGATGGAATACTTTTCTCATTCCTCTCACTAGGTAAAACTGAACACCCTCACACATAAAACAAACCTAAGAAGTCTGTGAAAGGTGGAAAAAGGAAGGCAGACTGGCTAGGGACCTCAGGACCCAAGGAACAAGTCTGTGGTAAATTCCCTGGGTTTTCTTTTGTCTTCATGTATCTCACAGCTAGAGTTAAAATGCTGACCACCTGCAAACACCAACAGATCAAAATTAGAAAGACCCCAACAAAAGCTTGCTCTCCTTAGCCAAAAGACCAGGAAAGGGCAGTCTAGCAAGATACAAAACTTTTAGATAATGACTGTGATATTCTAGCTAAACAATACACGAAAAAGTGACCCCACTCTTATCCATGTCAGCAAAACCTGAGTGAGGAGACCAGACTTCCACCCTCAGGAGTATGTAATGAGGTGCTCTTAGAACCCCAAGCAGGATGGTGTCACAGATAGCCAAGAAATGAGCCCTCACCCTCCAGTACCTGCCATTCCTGTATGTAAGTGAAAACCACATAGAAAGCTGTTAGAATTATTAATTAGATAAAGGTTTTAAAGCAGCCATAATAAAAATATTTCAATGAGCAATTGTAAACATACTTGAAACAAAAGAAAAACTAGCCTCAACAAACAAAATCTCAGCAAAAAAATAAATAGAAGATAAAAGTTCCCATATGGGAACTTGAACTAAAAGGTAAAGTAACTGAATAAAAAATTTAAAAATACACTGAGCTAACAACAACAACAACAACAATAATAATAAATATACTGAACTGAACAGAATATAAAAGAAAAATACAGTACAGCTGGCCCCTGAACACGGCAGTAGAAAATCCACACATAACTTTTGACTCTCCAAAACTTTATTAACAGACTACTGTTGACCAAAAACTTCACAGACAACACAAAGTCAATGAACACAGGTTTTATATCTTGTATGTATCATATGCTTTATTCTTACCATAATGTAAGCTAGAGAAAAGGTTAAGAAAATCCTAAGGAGGGGCCTCTGGGTGGCTCAGTCGTTAAGCACCTGTCTTGGGCTCAGGTCATGATCCCAGGATCCTAGGATGGAGCCCCACATCGGGCTCCCTGCTTAGCAAGGAGCCTGCTTCTCCCTCTCCCACTCACCCTGCTTATGTTCCCTCTCTCACTATATCACTCTCTGTCAAATAAGTAAAATCTAAAAAAGAAAGAAAGAAAGAAAATCCTAAGGAAAATACATTTACAGTACTGAACTGCATTTATTGATACTATAAGATTACATTGTTTTTACAAGATGAATTGTTTGTACTAACAAATCTACATCAATACAGTCCTACAGGATACAAAACCATAGATACTATGAATATTAATAACACTAGGCATCAGAAATTAAGATAATGTGAAATAAAAAGTGGCTTCAAAATTATTACAGTAGGACAGTATATACTACAGTTAACTTAATGCAGAAGGGAAGGGAAAAGGGAAAGGGAAAAGGAGGAAAGGGAAAGGAAAGGTAAGAGAAGGAAAGGAAGAGAAAAGAAAAAGAAAGAAAAGGCATACAGATCAATGAATAAGAAATGAAATTCGCCCTTCTTCCAGATGACTCATTTGTCTATATAGGAAATCCTAAGGAATCTATCAAAAAACTTTAAAAATAGGGGCGCCTGGGTGGCTCAGTGGTTAAAGCCTCTGCCTTCGGTTTGGGTCGTGATCCCAGGGTCCGGGGATCGAGCCTCATATCGGGCTCTCTGCTCAGCGGGAAGCCTGCCTCCTCCTACTCTCTCTCTCTCTGTCTGCCGCTCTGCCTACTTGTGATCTGTCTGTCAAATAAATAAAAATCTTAAAAAAAAAAAAAAACTTTAAAAATAAATGAGTTCACCAACGTTGCAGGATAAAAAATATCATACAAAAATCAACTGTATTTCTATATACTAATAATAAGCCTGTGAACACAAAATACAACACGATTTATAATCACTCTAAATAACAGAATGCTTAGATATTAACCTAATAAAACATACAATACTTCCACACTGAAAACTACAAAATGCTGATGAGAGTAATCTAAAAAGACCTATAAAACATGGGGAGAGATACCATGTTCATAGATTGGAAGACACAATATAATAAAGATGTCAAATTTCCTCAAATTGATACATGGGTTTCACGCAACTCCTGGCAAAATCCCTCTCCATCAAGATCCTTTGTAGATAGATTATTCTAAAATTTATATAAAAAGACAAAGGAACAGGATGTCTGGGTGGCTCAAGTGGGTTGAGCAGCTGCCTTCAGCTCGGGTCATGATCCCAGAGTCCTGGGATCAAGCCCTGGGATCGAGCCCTGCATCAGGTTCCCTGCTCAGCGGGAAGCCTGCTTCTTCCTCTGTCTGCTGCTCCCCCTGCTTGTTCTCACTCTCTCTGACAAATAAAATCTTTAAAAAAATAATAAAAAAATAAAATAAAATAAAAAAGACAAAGGAACTAGACTAAAATAAATTTGGAAAAGAATAAGGTAGGAGGAATCAGTCTACCAGATCTCAAGACATGCTATATACCTATGGTAATCAAGACTGTGGTATTGGCAGGGATGCCTGGGTGGCTCAGTTGGTTAAGCAGCTGCCTTCGGCTCAGGTCATGATCCCAGCGTCCTGGGATCGAGTCCCACATCGGGCTTCTTGCTCCGCAGGGAGCCTGCTTCTCCCTCTGACTCTGCCTTCCACTCTGTCTGCCTGCGCTCGCTCTCGCTCGCTCTCTCTCTGACAAATAAATAAATAAAATCTTTAAAAAAAAAAAAAAAGACTGTGGTATTGGCAGAAGAATAAACATATAGGTCAATGGAACAGAACAAAGAACCCAGAAATAGAATTATAAATGTGCCCGTTTTTTGACAAAGGTACAAAATCAATTCAAGGCAGAAAGACTACTTTTCCCACAAGTGGTACTAGAACAACTGGATATACATGGGAGGAAAAAAAAGAAAATTAACAAAATTAACACAAATTAACTCAAAATGGATCATAGTCTTAAATGTAAAAAACTCTAAAACTTTCACAAAAAGTTTTCCAAAATCTCAGAAGTCAATTTTCAGGATCTATAGCTAAGCAAGATTTCACACCAAATGCACAATCCATTAAAAAAATTAAAAACTGGACTTCATCAAAATCAAAAACTATTGCTCTGTGAAAGACCATGTTAAGAGAATGAAAAAACACAAGCTACAGAGTGGAAAAAAATATTTTCAAACTACCTATCTGACAAAGAATTAATATCTAGATAATATAAAACAATACCTGAAATTTCCAACAGTTTAAAAAAAAGTCCAAATAGAAAATGGGCAAAAAACATGAATAGAGTTCCACCAAAGAAGATGTACAGATGACAAATAAGCACATGAAAAGATGTTCAATATCATCCAGCCACCAACACAATACAAATTACACCAACAGTGAGACCTCACAATGCACTTATCAGAATGGCTAAAATTAAGTCAAAAACCAAATGTTACCAAGAATGCAGGAAAAAAAAAAAAAGGATCACTCACTGTATTAGTCTGCCAGGGATGCTATAACAAAATACCACAGACTAAGTGGCTTAAACAACAGAAATTTATTTTCTCACAGTTCCAGAGGCTAGAAATCCAAGATCAAGGTGTCGGAAGGTTTGATTTCTTCTAAGGCCTCTTTTTTTTGGCTTGCAGATAACTACCATCTCATCTCACTGCACCCTGACATGATCTTTCCTCTGTGAATCGATATCTCTCAAGGATGTGTATCCACATTTCTTCTTCTTATAAGGACATCACTCAGATTGGATTAGGTCCACTGTAAAGGCTTCATTTTAACATATATTGCATCTTTAAAAGCACTACCTCCAAAACAATCATGTTGTGAGATACTGAAAGTTAGGACTTCTACATATCAATTCTGGAGGGATCAAAATCCAGTCCATAAGGGAGACAAACCATAAGAGACTCTTAATCTCACAAAACAAACTGAGGGATGGGAGGGCGGGTATGGACATTAGGGAAGGTATGTGCTATGGTGAGTGCTGTGAAGTGAAGTGTGTAAACTTGGTGCTTCACAGACCTGTACCCCTGGGGCTAATAATACATTATATGTTAATAAAAAATTTAAAATTTTCTAAAAATTAGTAATTCATTATACCTTAAAATAGTTATATATTAGTGGTGTATAATTAAGCATATGCTTTGGATAGTGTCCTTTGTTTCCAAAAGTTATTAAAAATAATAACAAAATTCTGTTTCATCAGAAAAAAAAATCAGTACATAATATTCATACACTGCTACTGGGAATTAAATGGTACAGCCAATGTGGAAAAGAGTTTGACAACTTCTTAAAAAAAAAAAACCATGAAAACCATACAACCCAGCAAATGCACTCCTGATCACTTATCACAGAAAAAGGAAGACTCATTTTCCCACAAAAACCTACATGGCGCATCTGCGTGGCTCAGTCCTGAAGTGTCTGCCTTCAGCTCAGGTCATGATACCAGGATCCTGGGCTCAAGACCCACCTCAGGCTCCCTGCTCGGCCAGAAGCCTCTTTCCCTCTCCCACTCCCCCTGCTTGTGTTCCTGCTCTTCGCTGTCTCTTTGTCCCTGCCAAACAAATAAATAAAATCTTAAAAAAAAAAAAAAAACTACACAAAAATGTATGTAGCAGCTTTAGTCATAATAACCAGTAACTTAAAACAATCTAGTTCTCCTCAATGGGTGAATGTTTAAATAAACTGTGGTACATCCATAGTGTGAAAAAGTACTCAGCAATTAAAAAGAAACAAACCATTAAAATACAAAGTAACTTAAATGAATATCCAGAGGATTATAAGAATGAAAAAAAGCCAATCCCAAAGGTTTACATAATGCAGATTTCATTTACATAGCATTCTTGAAATGACAAAATTATAAAAAGAGAGAACAGATGAGTAGTTGACAGGTATTAAAGAAAAAGGGGGTAAGTAAGAAGGAAGTTATGTATGACTGAAAAAACAAAAAACTTTTTGTATCTTACTACAAACGGGTGGGAAGTTTCACTGAAACCTTTGCACTTTCTGATATTTAAATGATGTGCTATAAAAGTAAATTATAAGAATAATAATGATCAAATAGCAGTGGATGGGGAGATATTAGTTACCATATGTGGATGATTAAGGAGGGCCAGGCTCTGTGCTAAGCCAGACTTATCCTGGCTCCAACACCTATTCTTCCTTCACCAGGCTACGCTCAATTCTCCAATGTCATGGAAAATTAAAAACCAATGTCCAGCATGATCCTGAACAAAAGATATAAGTTATAAAATTACCTCTCCTCTTCTATCAACATTCTTATTTCCTTAATACCTTATCTTAGACAAGTATTAACGAAAAAAGCAGTAATTATATGCTTAAATGATTCACACTAAGATAGTAACTGATAGGCTTAAATAGTCTCACAATTTACAAAAGCAAGTTAATTCAAATGGCTTTTTTTTTATTTTTTTAAAGATTTTTATTTATTCATGGACAGAGAGAGATCACAAGTAGGGAGAGAAGCAGGCAGAGAGTGGGGGCGGGGGAGCAGGCTCCCTGCTGAGCAGAGAGGCCAATGTGGAACTTGATCCCAGGACCCTGAGATCATGACCTGAGCTGAAGGCAGAGGCTTAACCCACTGAGCCACCCAGGTGTCCCAACTCAAATGGCATTTAAACAGAAATTGTATGGGGGCACCTGGGTGGCTCAGTCATTAAGTACCTGTGTTCAGCTAGCCTCATGATCCCAGGGTCCTGGGACTGAGTCCCACATCAGGCTCCCTGCTCAGCGGGAGGCCTGATTCTCCCTCTCCCTCTGCTGCTCCCCCTGCTCCTGTTATCCTCTTTCATGCGTACACTCTTTCCCTGTCAAATAAATAAATAAATCTTTAAAAAAAAATAAACAGAAACTGTATGTTTAAGAAAGAATTAACTGGGGATGCCCGGGTGGCTCTGTCAGTTAAGCGTCTGCCTTCAGCTCAGGTCATGATCCCAGGGTCCTGGGATTCAGTCCCACATCCAGCTCCCTGCTCTGTAGGGAGTCTGTTTCTCCCACTGCCTGCTGCTCCCCCTGCTTGTGCTCTCTCTCTCTCTCTCTCTCTCTGACAAATAAATAAATAAAATCTTAAATTTAAAAAAAAAAATAGAATTAACTGTACTCCAAGTGTTGTCATCTGTTCAATTCAGGTGCCCCAAAGCATGATTCTAAATTTCTGATCTTGGAGTTGTGGCTTTTTTTAAAGTAAACTGGATACAAAGGCCAAATTACAAAGCAGCAGTAATAGTTTCCATCATATGACAAGACGTCTTTCTGGTTAGCTGCCTGTCCTGCAGAGAGGAAATATTTGGACCAGAGCTTTTATTTGTCTGAGTAAAGATAACCCAGAATCTGGTGAAAATTGCAAAAATCCACATTTGTCCTCTCAGCTGCCTATGAGCTTCCCTTTCCCCTGCCTTCTGGGTTTTCTACCACCCTCAGGATATCCTTCATGCTTCTGGCCCCCAGGAGGGAGCTTTCTTCCAGCTTACTCTATCAAAACAGAAAAGGACTTATAAAGAACTGAACTCCATCTTTTAACAGACTTGTTTCAGACTTGTTTCGTGGTTTAAGGCATCTAGGAGATATGTTTTCCTTTTGGTTTGATTTGATTTGAGGGAGTAGGAGATGTTTGTTTTTATTTTGCTGAGTCCTCTAGAAATGCTTTCATACCGCTTTCTGCCTGGGGAAACCAGGTCAAAAGAGTTCACAGGTTACAAGAGCTCTACTTTGCCCTCTCCACTCTTTTAATCCTATTCGGAAGCCAAGAATCTCAAATTCTAAGGACCCAGATTCCAATTTCATGGTGTCTACTTCCTTCTCCTCGTTTGGTATCTCTTTATCTTTCTTTCTTTCTCTCAGAATGGTGGTCATTTTGTATCTCTTCTCCCCTCCAATCCCCCCTAATCTGTTCTCGTATTTCAGAGTTCTTAGAGCCTCCAGTGTGTAGCGGGGACTGTCTGGTGGAAAGGGTCTGTGTCCTTCAAGATGGGCTAGGTTAAGCTCATGAACTCCAAATATGAAACTCAACAAAGGAAAAGAGCAAAGGGCCATCAAGCCCACTACCCTGCCCATCCAGGTTACGTAAAGTAAGATTCAACACTTTTGGTTTTTATACTGTAGTTAGTGGTGGGGTTGGGGGATTAGAGGGGGGCAGTTAACCATAACCACTTAACAGTACACAATATATGATATCGGAGGGGCCGCTGGGTGGCTGTCAGTTAAGCAGCTACCTTCAGCTCAGGTCATGTTCGTATGATCTTGGGATAGAGTCCCGAGTCAGGCTCCTTTCTCAGTGGGAAGTCCACTTGCCTTCTCCCTTTGCCTATCACTCTGCCTACTTGTACTCCCTCTCTCTGTGTGTGTCAAATAAATAAAAACCTTTAAAAAAAAAAATACATGATATCAGAAAAAGAACTACAAACTGACCATGATTATACATACCAGAGAATGCAATAATAAAGAAAAACTCCTAAAACTGGATGTTAAAATTAATTACAAGGGCGCCTGGATGGCCCAGTTGTTAAGCGTCTGCCTTTGGCTCAGGTCTTGATTCCAGGGCCCTGGGATCGATCCCCGCATCCGGCTCCTTGCTTGGCAGGAAGCCTGCCTCTCCCTCTCCCACTCCCCCTGCTTGTGTTCCCTCTCTCACTGTGTATCCTTCTGTCAAATAAACAAATAAAATCTAAAAAAAAATTTAATTATAAATATACAACTAATAACAAAATACTTTAATTTCTGCCTAATTATTATGCAACATAAAAATAAGTATCATAAAAAAAATGTGTCAGGTTGATTAACTTTCAGTCTTACTTTAATGCAACTGCAGCCTTTCCTTCCAACCCGCACCCCTACAGCTTCCTTCATTTCTAGCTGCAAATGTAGGATGGTGGCAACCCTTCTTAAAACTTTTTAAAAAACAGGGGCCTGGGTGCCACAGTTGGTTAAGCCTCTGCCTTCTTGCTCAGGTCATGATCCCAGGGTCCTGGGATCAAGCCCCGTGAAGGGCTCTCTGCTCAGCTGGGAGTCTGCTTCTCTCTTTATGCTCTCCCCAACCCTCAAATAAATAAATAAAATCTTTAAAAAAAAAAAAAAAAAGCTTTTTAAATAACAGTTACAAAGACACCCCACTATCACACCAGAAGAGAGGCCGGCAACTTAATGACCCACTAATGACCCACTTCTTGCAACCACAGTCTTTCCCAGGTACAAATTATTCCTTACCTAGTAATTATAATTATTTCCACCATCAACATTTTTTATCATTTCCCAGCTGATGAAGTCCAGGTTACAATACAAGGAGCATCAAAATCTAAACTCTTAAATGGCTCAATAAAAAGATGCTCAGGGCGCCTGGGTGGCTCAGTGGGTTAAAGCCTCTGCCTCAGCTCAGGTCAGGATCCTGGGATCAAGCCCTGCATCGGGCTCTCTGCTCATCAGGGAGCCTATTTCCGTCTCTCTCTCTGCCTGCCTCTCTGCCTACTAGTGATCTCTGTCAAATAAATAAATAGTCTTTAAAAAAAAAGATGCTCAAATTATTTCATAATAAAAGTAGGCACCAATCAATTGGCAAAGATCAAATAATTTGATAACATGGATACAGAAACACAGATGCTCTCATATCTTTTTTCGTTGTTATTAGAACAACTCAGCATTCTCATGTATCTGATGAATATGCAAAACACTATAACTTCTATGGGAGGCAAATTTGGCAAGATCTATCAAAATTACAAAGGCAAGTAAGCATTTCTAGAAATTTATCATATGGTATACTCACCTGCCCCACCACCGTGTACGAAATAACATATACAAACTTACTTATTGCAGTATTATTGTAAGGACAAAAAAGTGAATAATAGCAAACACTTATCTAGCACTTAATATAGCAGCAGACACTATTTTAAGCACTTTGCATATTTTCTCATTAAATTCTCTCAACAGTACTATAAGGTATGTGCTATTAACAACCCCATTTTAAAGATGAAGAAACTGAGAGGCCAAGTAAAAATAGCCCAAGATCACGTAACTAACATGTAGCCAAGATTTGATCATTGGTAGTGTTAGCTCTGGAGCCCGTTTTCTTAACTGTTATGTTAAATCATCTAAATATAGATCAACAGGAAAATAACTGAATAAAATATATAGTACATCCATTTAAGGAGTATTACTTTTTTTTTTTTTAAGATTTTATTATTTCTTTTTCAGAGAAAGAGAGGGGAAAATCGCAAGCAAGGAGAGCAGGAGGCAGAGGGAAAAGGAGGCTCTCTGTTGAGCAAGGAGACGAATGCAAGACTTGATCCCATGACCCTGGGATCATGACCTGAACTGAAGGCAGATGCTTCACTGACTGAGCCACCCAGGCACCCCAGGAGTATTACATTTTAATCTCTACACACAACTTGGAGCTCGAACTCCCCACCCAGAGTCAACCAGGCACCCCCAAGGGTATTACATTTTTTAAAAGAAAGTCCTTTAGTTCTCCCTCCTACTTTGAAGGCAGACTGAATTCAGTGACTCACTTTTAAAAATGAAGTACAAAAAGGGAAAAAAAGATAGTAACATTACATTGAAGAAAACTGGCAAACACTACCTTAACCAAGTGATCCAGGTTAACATCACCAGTAATGTCACAGAAATATCAAGTATTCCCTCACATGACATGATGAGAAAAGCAACTCAACTTTGTGTATTATTTTCAGAAAGCCATAGCCCTATTCTAATCATGAGGAAAACATCAGACAAACCCAAGTTGAGAGAGACTCTGTAGGCTATCTGACCAGCACTCCTCAAGACAGTTAAAAAAAAAAAAAAAAGGACTGAGAAACTGTCAGAGGAAACTAGGGAGACAAGATAAATAAATGCAATGTGGTATTCTGGATGAAATCCTGTAACAGAAAGAGGACATTAATGGAAAAACTGGTGATATCCATATAAAGTCTACAGTGTAGTTAACAATAAGGTACTGATGTTCAGTTTCCCAGTTTTGATAAATGTACCACAGTAAGATAATAACATTTGAGGAAATGAAGTGGGTGAGTTATATATAGGCACTTTTTGTACTGTTTTGCACAACTTTCCTGTAAATCTGAAATTATTCCAAAGCAAAAGGTTTTTGGTTTTAAGATTTATTTATTTTAGAAAAAGAGAGCTGGGATGGGGGGTAGAGACGGGCAGAGAGAGAGAGTCCTAAGCAGACTCTGATCTGAGCATGGAGCCTGACTGATGACTCAACCCCACAACCTGAGATCACAACCTGAGCTGAAACTAAGGGTTGGAGGCTTAATCAACTGTGCCACCCAGGCGCCCCAAAAGGTTTATTTTTTTACAAAGAAGAAAATTCCTTGTGTACTGATATGAAAAAAATCTCTAAGAAATGATAAATGTAAGATACAGAATATTGTATATAGTATGGAAGAAACAGTTCCATATATAGGTACAGAAATATTTATTTGTGTAAAATGGACAGGAAAACACAAATGTATACAGAAAATATTTCTGGAAAGATACTTACAAATCTGATAATACTGGTTGACCCTATGGAGGAGAAAACTCAGTAGTTGAGAAACAGGAGTAAAAGGAAGAGTTTTTAATGTGTCCTTTCGTACCTTTTTAATTTTGAAATATATGAATGCATTAGCTACTCAAAAAATAATTTAACTTTTAAAATTAAAAGGATGACAAAGACCTGAACTAAAGCAAAACCACTGGAAATAATATAAGGAATTAATTAGAATTTTAAGAGATAAAAAAGTCTAATCACCTCCATCTACCTGTTAAGGCTATCACATTCCATTCCTCAATTTTTCCACCGACCTAATTTTTCCTTAATGCACTAGAGACACTGTATTCTAGATGAACCAATCTGACTGCCAGTTTCAAAAATTCACCAACTTGTTCCTCAAATCTACATCTTTTCCAGCCAAACCTAGCTCTAAACATAAAAATCCACCTACTTATTGTACTATTCAGTATGCTGTATGTTTTTTCTATAAAAGGGATGGCAAATAGAGGCACCCGTGCTATCACTACTCCCACACCCAAAACAACAAAACTGCTCAGTGATCAGAGTGGTCTTTCCCACTAAATCTGCATGCTGCCTCCAACTACTCCGTAATGCAATGTTCCACAAAGCCACCATCAATCAAAGCTAGCCCATGAATAAAACCTATTTGCCACATCTGGTCTCTACTATATTAATCTGTTTGCCTTGATATGTTCTTCCATGGATTTCATGTATATTTATTTACATATACACCACTATTTTGTTCTGAAAATGATTGAGACAAGAATATGTGAACTATAAAAAGTTAATAAATTTTTAAAGTAAAAGCAAAAGAATAAAGAATACACTAAAATGGTGCCAAGAAAAAGAAAAAAAAAGTAGAGCACAAAATCACTATGCCTGCTCTGGAGTGTGCCACAAATCTGGCTTTGGCTTTCTAGTAGCCATCACAAAAAGGAAAACCCAGTCCACAGTCCTGGAGATAAAACAGAAAGGTACTCCAATGAGGAACTTCTATCTACTTAGACCAAAGAGGAATTTTTATAAAACAAAAAGAACAGGACTCCTGGGTGGCTCAGTCGGTTGGGCAGCTGCCTTCAGCTCAGGTCATGATCCCAGCATCCTGGGATCCAGTCCCTCATTGGGCTCCTTGCTCAGCGGGGAGCCCTCTCCCTCTACCTCTGCCTGCCACTCTGCCTGTGCTCACTCGCTCCCTCTCTTTCTTTCTGAGACAAATAAATAAAGTCTTTTAAAAAAACGGGGGGGGGCACCTGGGTGGCTCAGTGGGTTAAAGCTTCTGCCTTCGGCTCAGGTCATGATCCCAGCTGGGGTCCTGGGATCAAGCCCCGCATCAGGCTCTCTGCTCATCAAGGAGCCTGCTTCTTGAATGAATGATGAATAAATAAGGATTAGTTTTTATTGTAGCATGAATAAATAGAATCTTTTAAAAAAAATTAAAATTAAAAAAAAAATTTTAAAAGAGAGAGAACACTATAAAATGCAAAAGATATAGAAGATAAACAACTACCAGTTTTCAAAGAACTGGGATGTTTGTGATAGGGCCCATCAGGCGATACATATGGTACCTTACAAAAACCCAATGCAGCAAAATTGATTTTCCAAAAAGCAGGCACAAGCTTTAAGAACTCACTCTGTCCTTTTACTTTGTTTCTTCCTTCAGTGCCTCCCTAAGAGTATAAACTCTTTGAAGAGGAGAACCATATTTTCCAACACATAGAGCTCATGACACTTTGTACTGTATTCTGCCAAAAAGAAAAATTCAGTATCAATGAGAATTTACATAGCACAACTCAAACCTAATTCTGATAAAAATTCTCTAAACTAAACATAGGAATTCCCACTCCTACCAAATAGAATAAAAATGATAAATGAAGCTTCAGTAGACAGAATTTCGTGACCTTCTATACTATTATTCAATCACAATTTAATTTGTAATGTCCTAACAGCATTTTATTTTTAGTATCCCTAGCACAAAGCTAGCAAAAAAGCCAAATCAATATCATTGCCTCTGATCAAATAAAATGAAACTCAGAGCAAAAGCTTTGGCAAACCCTATCAAAGGAAATACAATACAACTGACTACCTTTCAAGGACATAATCAATAGCTCTTTATACACCAGCTGACAAAGGTAGGTTCATTTTTTAAATGACTCTGCAAGTCTGCAAGTAGACAATGAATTATAATGCATTTCTCTACTCCTTTCCAAGAATTTGTAATTTCTGTAAATGAACAACACAAGTACTTAAAAACTTAAATTATGGGCGCCTGGGTGGCTCAGTGGGTTAAGGCCTCTGCCTTCAGCTCAGGTCATGATCCCAGAGTCCTGGGATCGAGCCCCATATTGGGCTCTCTGCTCAGCGGGGAGCCTGCTTCCCCCTTTCTCTCTGCCTGCCTCTCCGCCTACTTGTGATCTCTGTCTGTCAAATAAATTTTAAAAAATAATAATAATAAAAACTTAAATTATTACTCTCAAGTATATGCATTAGGATACATTAACCATCCTGTATTTGTATTTTATTAATGGGAATCATTAATAAATAAGTAGTCTCATCCTATACTGGTTCAGTTTGGGGTTGTTGTTTTTTTTAATAAATTTGGTCTTTCAGTTTGCAGTATGCTCATCTGGAATTCCCTGTACGCAGGGGCACACCCTCTCATCCCCAAGAGAGGATAGCTGTACCGAGTAGACTGAACAAACATGGACAGGCGTAGAGGGTGGGCAGTACCTTTAAATGGATGTCAGAAAATCCAATTCCTGCACCTTTGTTTTGACTGTTAAGATGGGAAATAAATGTCATCTCTATTTGATAGAGTTATTGAAAGGATTAAATGAGGTTAAGATTTGTAAACTGTCTAAATGCATATAGAATAGGTGCTCAACAAGTGTTAGTTTTCCTACTGTTTTTTTTATAGGTAAGGAAACAGAAGCTAAACAGACTTGTCCAAAGCCAATGGCTAATAACCGTGAGACACAGGCTAAAACTCCAAGGTCTTAATGCTCTTTCCAGTACACCAAGCAGCATGCTAACAGCAGAACCCAATACCTCATGTTTGTCACTGATGACCATACAAAGAAAAAAATTAAAAGTCTGAACTCCTATTAGATGCTGAACATATACTAATCTCTTTCCTAATACCTACCCTATAAAGTGAGTATATTTATCCCATTTTACTGAGAGAAATTATTAACCTGTCCAAAGTCACAAAGCTAGTAAATCATAAAGCGGATTAAATCAAGTGTTTACACCACTACTTTTCCCTACTAAGCTGCCTCAAAACCATACAAGTATTTACAAATCATGGTCTACTAAACTCGAACTCTAAATGGCCTAGAAAGTTTTAAAGGATTCTTTCACCAAAATTGTAACAGAAAATAAGAACCAAAACTTAACAGACCAAATAAAAACAAGAAAAATTTGAAAGGTTGCCTCAGAGCTCTTCCCTCTCCCAAGGTTATCCAGGAATTTCTAATAAATGCTTAGAGGGCAGATATTTTTACACTATTCTAAAGCACGGGGGAATAAAGGAATATTTCTCAATTCATTCTTAGAGGTAAGCTTAATCCTGATACCAAACCCAGGCAATAGTAATAAATATTACATTTATCATTTGTGACTATAAATGCTTAATATATTTCATTTAAAAGTGTAGTATGATCCTATTTGTAAAGGAAAAACCATTGTGAATGTATGTATATAATATGGCCAGATTTGTAAATGCATATTTATACATATGCACACAGAAACCAAAGACACAAGTGGAAATATAAATCCTAAACTTTTAACAATTGTTACCTGGGACAGGAATGATCTTGGGGGTGAAGGAAGGGAAGGGGACCAGAAGTAAAGAAGATTTTCAGCTTTTATTGAATATACCCACATATTATTTGAATTTTTATAATCAACATGTATCATGTTTGCTATTAAAATATACAAATGAAAAGCACAGCCTAAATACTCATTTGCTGTTATCTCTTCTACATGCTACAATAAAAACTAATCCTTTTATTCACTCATTGGACATTCACTTATTTAACCAACATTCAGGGTGTAGTTCCTATGTATGGGCACTGAGCTAATAGACACTTGTGCCAGCCACCAGGTACTTAGAGCCTTTTTTTTTTTTTTTTTTTAAGTAAACTCTATGCCCAACATGGGGCTTGAATTCAGGACCCGGAGATCAAGAGTCACATACTCTACCAACAGGGCCAGCCAGCCAGGCATCCCTAGAGTCTATTTTTTTTTTTTTCAAAGATTTATTTATTTATTTGAGAGAGAGAGAGAGACAGAAAGAGTATGTGTCCACAGGGCGAGGAGCAGGTGCAGAAGGAGAGCTAGAATCTTTCTTTTTAAAAAAAAATTTTTTTAAATATTTTATTTATTTATTTGACACAGAGAGAGAGAGATGGACACAGCTAGAGAGGGAACACAAGCACCGGGAGTGGGAGAGGGAGAAGCAGGCTTCTCATAGAGCAGGGAGCCCAAGGTGGGGCTTAATCCCAAGACCCTGGGATCATGACCTGAGCCAAAGACAGGCAGTTAGCCACTGAGCTACCCAGGGGCCCAGAGAGGGAGAGTCTTAAGCAGACGAGCACAGAGCCCAACACAGGGCTAGATCGCTACCTGAGCCAAAACCAAGAGTTGGACTCTTAACCAACTGCACCACACAGGTGCCCCGTCTAGAGCCTATCTTTTAAAACACAGGATGGAACAACAGTTACTTCCTTCCATAAGTGCTGAATTTTAAATCAAGTTCTAATTTTTATCATTTATTATATTTTTAGGTCATGTGTCAGGGGTAAGAAATACATTCTTTTTCTGGAATTTGTACTGCCTTTCTTCTAAAAAAGAGTACTAGATAATTTTTGCTGGGTTTTTTGGGGGGGGCAGGTTAAAAAAATTCATTTGTATTCAGAGTACTGGGCACTATGTCAGATAATGGACTTGCAAAGATAAATAATTAACATATGCCTCTACCTACCCTCTAAAGAGCTGATAATTTCGTATACCTATGTCTGATACAGAGTTCCACATAAAAACTGAAATTCGTATCTTAGTTATCCTGTACTTCGAAATGAAACTGGCAAACTGCCCTGCTCAAAAATAAAAGTTAATTTCAGTTTCACCCAGAATTTTAGTGTTTATGAAAAATGTTATATTATTCAATTATTTTAAGATACAGTGAATAAATCAGTGGAAAAATAGAGAACACGGAAGCTGCAGGATAATATAAAACACGATGTCTCAGTGAAGAGTGGGTTCTAGGATTAGCTATGCCACCAATAAGGTGGGTTACTAGGTTTAATTGTTCTGACTGCTTCCCTAGAGGAAATGTGAAAATCCTACCTAATTTCTTAGGATAGGAGAACCCAAAGAATTTATTTAAAAATAGTAAAATCTGGGATGCCTGGGTGGCTCAGTAGGTTAAGCCTCTGCCTTCGGCTCAGGTCATGATCTCAGGATCCTAGGATTGAGCCCAGCATCGGGCCCTCTGCTCAGCAGGGAGCCTGCTTCCCCCACCCCTCTGCCTACTTGTGATCTCTCTGTCAAATAAATAAATAAAATCTTAAAAAAAAAAAAAAAACTAAAATATTTTTTTAAGAAAATAGTAAAATCTGATGAGTATCAGGCAGTATGACTACCTGCTTTTTGTTGTTTGGTTTGCTTTTATTTATTTCCCCCCACTTTGCCAATGATTAGCCAAGCAAATTTGCAAACACAATTTAACTTCTGTATGCCTCTTGGGGTAAAAAGAATGCAGGAAGTAGAGTTAGAAGACCTGAATTTATATTCAAACCCTCCTACTAACTCTGTAAGGTTAAAAAACAAGCAAATTATTTAACCTCTTTGCACCTTAGCTTCCCAGCAGTAAAATAGGGATAAACTTAACTTACAGAATTATTTCGAAGACGAAATAGAAAATACACGTGAAAACACAAAGTTAGAAGCTATTATAAATTAGACATTTTTCTAAAGAAGATAAACAAATAATCCATAAGAACATGAAAAGATACTCAACATCATTAGCCATTAGGGAAATGCAAATGAAAACCACAATGAGATACCACGTCACACCCACTAGGATGGCTATTATCAAAAAGACAACATTAACAAGTACTGGAGAAAATGGAACCCTCATACTTTGCTAGTGGACATGTAAAATGCTACAGCAGCTATGGAAAATAGTTTGGCAATTCCTAAAGTTAAACAGTTATCATATGACCCAGCAATACCACATCGAAGTATATGCCCAAGAGAACTGAAAACATGTGCACACACAAAAACTTGTAAATGAATGTTCATAGCAGCATTACTCATAATAGCCAGAAAGTGGAAACAACCCAAACGTCCATCAATGGATGAAATAATCATCAAAATGTGGCATATACATACAAGAAAGATTATTCAGCCATAAAAAGGAATGAAGTAGTGATACATGCATAATGTGAATAAACCCTAAAACTAAGATGCTAAGTAAAAGACACAAAGGGCCACATATTTGTATGATTCTGTTTATATGAAATGTCCAGGCAAATCTCTAGACAGAAACTAGATCAATGGTTGCCAAGTGCTGGGGAGGAGGAATGAGAGTGATAGCTAATGGGTATAAGGGTTTCTTTTCAGCAATTGAAAATGTTCTTGAACTGGTGATGTTTTGCACTACCTTATAAGTATACTAAAACCGCAGAATTGTATGCGTTAAAAGAGTAAATTCTACAGTATATGAATTATATCTCTATAAAAGAAAACTATTATAGAAATGTAAGTTTCTGTTCCTTTTCATTATTCAAAGTGCTACTTTTCTCAAGAGGCTGTTCCTGTATCTTGGAACAGCTATGAAAGCTCTTTGAAGTTCGATGTTACAAAGATGAACGGTATTTTGGGTAAAGTAAAACTACTAATCATGTTAGAAAAACTTTCCATGGATCAGATTAATTTGGCATAATTTTATTTCTTTAAAAGTAAAGTCCCTATTAATAGCAAGTTTGTTTTTAGGGAGTAGAAAGAGCTTCAAGGAGTTTTTACAGAGTACACCAGAGGGTGGGGGAGGGGGGTGGGATAAGCCAAAATGTTACACCCTTTTCTGCCTTTTTAATTACTGGACATTTACTTTTCAGATATGTCCTTGCCACTGATCAACTAAAACCCAAGTAGATGGAACTTTGCAACCTCTACCACATTCCGTGTTCCAATCTGCTGTCACTCTGCTAAATCCATCACCAGCTTCTAATCTCCATTACTCTTTCTTATTATTATTCTCAGGGCTCAAAATGCTTAGCAAACTATTTAAATATAATCAACTCATTCCCTAATGCTGGGAAATTTATAGAGTAAGGCCCAAATTTTAAGACGAAATTTAGTCTAGATTGCCTGAATAAAAACACAGCAAAATGACTTCCTGGAGTTTGGGATAGAAAAACAATCTATAGAGTTGTGTAATGCTAAGTCATTTGGGAATTTTTTCACATATTGGGTCATGGGGTAAAGAGAGTCACCAACTTTTGTCCACAGAAAGTATTATGTATAAAAGCTTCCTGGTTCTAGAACAAAGAAGCATTTTATTGCTCAAAGCAAAAGTAAGATATTTTCCTTCCATTTAGTATTGTTATACTAAAATAGCATACCAATGAAACCAGCTAGGTAACACCATGACCAAGGTATGTGAACAAAAATAAATTGTGCTTTGTTATGTACTCTTCCTTGGGGCTTGGGGGGGGGGGGGGAGTGTTCACATCTAACAAAATACGCCAAAATCAAGCCAAAGAAAACCATATGGATTAACATTTTCCAAAATGGGGGTATTTTCAGTGGCAATTTTAATTTAACCTATGCCACGATGTGTAACGGGTGTATTTATCACAGAAATAGGTGCATTAAGAGGTGCAGGAAGAGATGACCTGTCAAACGGCTGCTACAGAGTTACTCCCTCAACAGCACTTCCAACTTCTGGGGCGATACGCTATCTGTGTATGAGAGAAAGATGTCAAAGCACCAAGAAAACCACTTGCTGTCAGAGCAGCAGCGAGTCCAAACCGTGCATCCCACGGTGAAATCCCACCCGCACCCTCACGAGCCGGCCAGACTGCGGCTCCTTTCTGCTATCAGTCTACCTAACATATAAAAAATAAATACATAACCACAAATCCTTGCCAACCCTCTTCCTTCCCTTTGTGACTCCTCCAAAGGCTGGAGGGATGTTAACATCCGGCAGGCCCGGGGGAAGCCAAGACCCACGCCGCGAGGGAGGCATCCAGGAGGCATCCCGAGCCCCGGGGGCCTCGGGACGGGAGTCCCCCACCCACCGGGCAAGGCTGGTCACCGGCCACACAAAGAAGCCGGCCGCCGGAGCTGGTCGCTGGGCTCGTCCCCGGGGCCGGGCGCCGCCGCATGTGGTGCCCGCACGCCGGGAAGACGAGACCCGCCGGAAAATAAGGATTAACGCCCAAACCTGTTGCATGATGCGGGTCCCTTTCACCCATTAATGAACGAGGGCGCTTGGGGGGGAGGGGGCCAGAGCGACCGGGCTCTGAGGGCCGCGGCCGCACCCGGCAGCCAGCGCGGAGGCAGAGGCCGCCCGCGGGGCTCCCACCTCAGGCGCTTTGTCTGCGGTGGAGGCGGCGGCGGGGACACGGGCGCCCCTCCCTCAGCCGCGCGGCCCGAGCCCAGGAAGAAAGCCGGGCCCGCCGCCGCCACCGCTACCGCCTCCACCCGCCCGCGCCCGCTACCCGGCCGCTGGGCCTGCGCGCTCCTCCCGCCCGGGCCGCCTGGGCCGCGTGGCGGCCACACTCACCTGGCTGGCGCTGGCGCTGGCGCGAGCGCGGGCGGCCGACACCTCCGGGGTTGGTGGGGAGGACGCGGGGACGCGAGCGAGGCGCGGACGGAGGCGGAGGGCGAGGCGGGAGGAAGGCGGGCTGGGGGGCGGAGCGGCCCTGGACGGCGGCGGCGGCGGCGACTCCAGCCACTCGCGGCAAATCGCGTCCCGGCCCCTCCGTGCGTCAGGCAAGGGGCGGCGGCGCGGGCGGCCGGGCGACCTCCCCGCACCCGCGGCCCGACCCGCGTCCGCGCGACCCCGCGAGCGCGCGAGAAGCGGCGGCGCAGCGACCCCGCCCGGCGCGGGAAGGGGGCGGGACAGGGAATCCCACAGGAGCGGGGGCGGGGCGAGGAAGGGGCCTTCAACGTGCAGCTGGTGGACCCTGCGAACCTGGCCGGGCCCGGGACTCCGCGCTGCCCAGCCTGCAGTGGTGTAGATAATGAAAGGAGCACTGGAACTAGAGTCTGGAAGCCCGGGCTCAAGGAAAGACCCCTCTACTGGACGGCTTGCAAGTCGTTGCTTTTCTCTGTCCTCATCCTGAAATACGTAGGTTTGAGTACATGGTCTTCAAGATTTTCAAAATTCTGATCCCCACAACCTGAAGAATGAAGGCACCTGGGGGGGAATGGGTCGTAGTGAGGAAGAGCTGGATTCAGGGCATTTGGTTTTCTTCGGGGATCTTTCCATTCAGCCCAAATTTATTCACAAATGACCCTCTGGTAATGGCTACTTCCCCCACCTTCACCAACTCTAGTTATTTTTCTACAAATGTACAGACTTCAGAGTCTTCGTTCTCCTGATTTTATTGCGCAAATCATTTTTGTGTCATTTCCTGAATTCAGTTCAAAAGAGTCATCAGCTGATACACACAAGCTCGGGAGGGCCATATGGTCCCAATCCCAGACCTTCCCTATTTCTCACTTCAGTATCACCTAATTCCATTGATAAAATCTTGCCCTTTCAACAACTAGGCAATCAAATTTCTCCCCACTGAAGTTCTCTGATTTGAAATCCCATGGATGAATTCTTCCTCTTAATTCTGTGACTAATAATCTGTCTCCACTCTTTCAACCTCTTTGCCACTCTCTAGGTCCAGCCTTCCCAATTTCCCTTCTGCTTCTGTTCCGCATGACTGTCAGAATATGCTGCGAAACCAAAGAGCCTCCTTCTTTAGAATTCTTCAGAGGCTGTCCACTTGGACAATCAGGTGCAAGCTAATTACCATGGTACGCAAAGCCGTGTATAACCCGATCCCTAGACCTCTTCAGCTCCAGCTCTGACTCCCACATTTACACACAGATACAACAGGCTCTGTCAGTATCTCCATACATTTTCCCCCACCTGAAATCCATTCCTCATTTAACCAGGTGAACTCCTACTATCCTCCAAGATAATAAATGCTTCACTTGCTCTTTAGAATCTTCCCTGACATCCACTCTTTTTCCCACACCCACATGCTCTCCCTATGCACTTCCGCGGAATTAGATACTCTCCTTTATGCCTTCCTGCGGCAATCTCTCATCTCTTCTCCATGATTGTCCTTAGTACTTTTTTCTTTTTTCCTATTGCTTGGCTTGGTGGTCTTTTGTTACTAGACTGAGTTCCTTAAAAGGATAGATATTTTTGTCTAGTTCATTTTTGGTTCCCAGACATCGCAAAGTGCTCAGCACTCAGAAGTTTCCCTTTAAACATGTGTTGAGGGCTGACGTCATTCCTTCCAGCAAGTAGATGTTGAGCATCTACTCATCAGGAGGGAAATAACAGTACAACCCACAGCCCTTGCCTTGCTTAACCTTCCACAGTATTCTGTTCTTCCTTTACTAGGTGGCATTCTCTGCTTATCATTTAAAACCCTCTCTTACTACCACTCACATTCTTTGCTTGTTTTAATAAAGCAAGAGCATGCCAAACAATCCATTACAATAATTCCCAAACATCTCTGCCCTTCCTCTTTCCATATCCTCTAGTTCCACACTGTATTACCCAGTTAGTAGATAAGGGATAACTGCTGCAATAGGAAAAAAAATTAGTTTGCAAAACCAGAGAATGAAGTTTGAATGCCATATTTTCCAATAATGAATGTAGCTCAATCACTTAAATTCACTAGGCCTCGCTTATAACGATCCTTTGGCTCCATGACTAGCCTTCATTTTTAATATTTTGTTATTGAGGTAAGCATGTCCTTCTTTATACAGTGTATGTATAAATTGAGGAACTACCAGATCCTTGGAAAGTAGCTGTGCAGCATAGACTTGAACTCCAAGTGATGGGGAAATACTCACTACTTCACAGCAGTACTCATTTTTGAACAGTCCTTCTAGTCCTTACATTGAACTGAAATGTGTCTCCTTATAAATTTGTAGGTAGTCATGGTATTGTCTTGGTAGGAAATACCTCTGGGTTTAAGTTCCAAAGCAGTGTAGTCAGATCCCAGTTATAGAACTTCTTAACTGTTAAACTTGGACTAGCACAGAACAACTCCAAGGATGAGTATGTTCAACTCTAAAAGGGAAACCATTATTACAAATATGAATACAACATATATTAAAGTGCTCAGTGAATCTGAATCTAGTAATGTGTATTGAGTATAGAACAGTCCTATTCCCCTCCATGTATAATCTTCTAAATATTTGAAGCCAGCAACCACAGAACACACCTTTCAACAAGATGCTTCCCTCTCATGCCCCCTTCATCTCCACACCCTCTCATCTAAACATAACTTAATGACTCTTAAACTGTGGCATTTGGAGGTAAGTCCAATAATCCAGGTATGAAGAGAGGAATAGTAAAATACAATTTTCTACAACTTTATGATTTTTCAATCAGTTGGTATCACAATATCATTTTCTATTACCACACCACTGTTCATAAATGTCATGTGTTGCTGATTAGAAACAAAAATACTCCCAAATCTTTTAGAAGTTTTTAATATAGCTTTAGCTATAAAACCATATCTCCTTCAGCCTGTATTTGTACAATTTGTTTTTGAAGACCGAGTGCAGATCTTTGCATTTATTCCTCTAAAATATCACTTTGGAGGTTATGTACCAGGAGCCCCTGCCATAATAGAAATCAGTGAAAGGAGAATAACATTGAAAACAACTTTGAGTGATGGGGGCAAAAGAATCCCAAAGGCCCTTTAAGTAACAAATTCCTCCATCCTAATTTCTCCCTCACAATTTCCCTCTGGCTTTTTATTAAAAGCCACATTTAAACTTTCCCTAAAATCAAATAACTTTTTACACTCCTCTTGTTTTATTTTTATAATAAATGAATGTTGAAAACACCTTTTATGTGCATGTGTTTCCCACACATTATTCACTGCAACTTCGGAAGAATTCAGCAAAGTAAGTCAGACCAAGAGGCCATTTTACTGAAGCTCAACAGGCTTAGGTAATTTGCTGAATAGTCACTCTGCACCAAAATTGGCTTCTTGGCGGAAACAGCCCCACCCACAGCCCATGCTGAAGGGGAGGCCCCAGGCAGTACCACGGCACTCCTGTAATCCCTGAATCACTGTTGATTACCCCGGCATACAAACACACCCGGTCACACCCATTCAAAAATGACCTGGGGTGTATGGAAAAAACACACAATCCCCAAAAAGCTGGTCCAATCAGACCAAATCAGACCAGCTGAATCCAAAAGAAGACACAGATGGTGTCCATGGCTGAGCAGGGCTCTGACAGAATAATGTCAGCCAGTGTCTAAACAGAAAACATGTATTCATTATACATTCAACTCATGTATTCAGCAAATATTTATTAAGTATGTCTGGTTTAGGTGGAAGGGATACAGTATGGACAAACGACACAGAAATTCTGCCTCTTCGATCTTGCGTTCTGGTGGATGGGACAGGCAACAAACATAATAAATAAGTAAATCAAAAAGTATATTAAAAAGTGGTAAGTGTTTAATAAAAATTGGGCAGGAAAGGGGACTAGAAAGTGTAAGGCGTAGGGGTACAGTTTTTAATCATAGGAATAGGAAAGGCTTCACTGAGAAGGTATTATTTGAGCTAAGTCTTGAAGAAGATGAAGCGCTGATCCTGTGAAAAGGTCTGGGTGGCTCAGTTGTTAAGCATCTGCCTTCAGCTTAGGTCATCATCTCAGGGTCCTGGAATGGAGCCCTACATTGGGCTCCTTGCTCATCAGGAAGCCTGCTTCTCTGTCTCCCACTCCTCCTGCTTGTGTTCCCTCTCTCCCTATTCCTCTGTCAAGTAGATAAATAAAATCTTTAATAAATAAGTAAAAAGACACATATAGCTGAAGCTGAGGGAAGCAACTGTAGTGGGCTAATCAGGAAGCAGACAATAAAACAATAGCAAAATTAGGCAATGCAGAGAGCAGGGCATTCAAAACCCATGTGGAAGATTTTTAACAACCAAATGATCAGGGCACCAATGCACATGGACTAGACCAGAGCCTTTGCTGACGGGGTCTTCCTATCTACCTTATTTATCTATCCATCTATGTCTCTATCATCTATCTATCTTTCTATCTACATATACTTTTTAAAGATTTTATTTACTTATTTGACACAGAGAGAGCAAAAGGAGGGAGCAGCAGGCAGAGGGAGAGGGAGAAGCAGGCTCCCCGCTGAGCCGGGAGTCTGATGCAGGGCTTGATCCCAAGACCCAGGGATCATGACCTGAGCCAAAGGCAGATTTAAATACTGAGCCGAGCAGGCACCCTCTCTTTATATTTTTTAAATAAACTCTACACTACACGTGGGGCTTGAACTCACACTCCAAGATCAAGAGTCACTTGTTCTATGGACTAAGCCATCCAGGTACCCCCCCCCCACAATCCATGTATTTTTGTTTTGTTTTAGGGTTTTTTGTATTGTTTTGCTTTGTGTTTTTGTTTTTGTTTAGTTTCACAAATCTATATATTTTTTGTTAGTTTCACAGGTAAAATTTAGTGATTCATCAGCTGCATGTAACACCCAGTGCTCCGTACATCAAGGGCCTCCTTAATGCTCATCACCAAATTATCCCTTTCCCCCACCTCCAGCAACCCTCAGTTTTTTATATTTTATTTTTTTTAAGGATTTTATTTATTTATTTGACAGATAGAGATCACAAGTAGGCAGAGAGGCAGGCTGAGAGAGAGAGAAGAGGAAGTAGGCTCCCTGCAGAGCAGACAGCCCGATGTGGGGCTCGATCCCAGGACCCTGGGATCATGATCTGAGCCGAAGGCAGAGGCTTTAACTCACTGAGCCACCCAGGTGCCCCAACTCTCAGTTTTTTAAAATGTCCTGCAGGTGATTGGGATGTTCAGCAGAATGGGAACCCCTGCTCTACCAACTGTTGCCTTGGATTCCAAACACTCTTTAAATTCTGTGTTCCAGTTGGCCCAACCCAGTGTGTATCCCGCTTTCCCATTGTTCAACTTTTCTGTTATTCCTGGGTAGCCTGATACCCACAGCTGAGTTTTAGTTTTTCTAATTTGCACATGTATTCTTTACGAAGGAACAAGAACCAAATCCCAACCCTATTCCCTGAGGTCACATGTTTGCATTTTCAGAATTTTGTAATCCCGAATTGCGTAACATACCACAACCACAAAGCCAAGAAATTTTGGTGCTGGAACCGTAGCCCTGGGTTACTATTCTCCGTGCTGCAATGCTCACCTTTAGGGGCAGAACAAAAATGGAAGTTTGGGGATATTTCTTTAACATTTCCATATCAATATTTGAAAAATCGCCAAAATGTCATATTTTAAAATCTTAAGGTGTATAACATTTGTTTTAGGAATGTACCTGTAATATATTACTGAATTTTTAAGAAAATATTTAATAATTTTATTTATAAAATAGTTTGAGGACTCAATTTATCAGTTTTTACAATTGACATTGTAATTCAAAGCTCAAATTTTCTCTCACTAAGGAAGTTAAGACCTGTTTTTGGTTTTGTTTTTAATATACTTTCATGGTCCTGAAGTTATTTAAATAACACTTTGTTAGTTAAGAAAACATCAAAGACTAGAATTTAGGCCTCCTGACCTAGATTTGTTAATATAAGCTGAAAGCATTTGAATATTTGTAGGATCATCTGTGTGTAAGTAGATGTGGTACATAGTTTAGGCATAACACAGATTTGTCTCTTAAACATCAGTAGTGCTTTAAAACTATTAGAACTAATAGAAAATGAAATAAAATTTCAGACCAAGGGAAGGTTCTAATTTCAGCAATTTACTGTCACTCTTAATTAACATAAGCTTTGTAATAGAGATTAGCAAAGGAGGCCAAGTTAAAAACAAATTGCTTAGGTAAATTGCTTTAAATGCTCCTGGCAACATACAAGACATTACATAATAAAATACAGTAAACTGACTATACCAATTTTTATTGTTCTCTCCAATAAATTTTCTTCCAATAAGTACCGTTGTCACTGTCTTATATTCTCAAATAGGTGTCCCTGAGTCAGAATTCTTCAGTTGCTAGTACCAGAGCCAATTTCAACTGGATTGAGATGAAGGGGTGGTGAATTTTCTGTAACAGTCCTGTGGATTTTCTGGAATAAGAGTGAGGTAGCTCAAACACACTAAAGGAAGAACTGCATTTCTGGGTGTTCGAGTAGGCAGTTAGGTCCTAACAGGATATGCGGAGGCCAGCAACAAGGAAACCATGGCCAACTATCAGGAAGGTCAGAGGCCTGTCCTGGCAGCACTTCACAAGAGCCAGATCAAAGCAGACAGGCCTAAAATGGTGGGTACCGTGACAGGAAACCCCTGCCCAAATAAGGAAGAAAAAGTATGGAAACCTTGCTTCCAAGAAATCCCAGCCCCAAGTAATGAATATTCCACCCTCTAATTAACAACCTTCAGTAAAAGAAAGAATCCCAGCCCTGAGGGTGTGCAGCTTTCTCTCTCACGGACTCTCGCTCTCTAGAGTTTGCCAGCTCTCCCATCTCCAAAGTGTACTTCAGCTTTAATAAACTTTCACATTTGTGTCCCTCATTTGCTACACTGTGTGTCTGTCCTTGAATTCTTTCTCATGACAAGACCAAGAACCTTCTGCGATATCTTTGGGACGGCCTGGATTGAGACCTCAGAACCCAGGGCAAGGGTCAGGGTTCTCCCCAGTTCTCCTGTCAACATGGGGGGACCTCTGAGACCAGAGCAGAGAGCCAAGAAAGGCAGCATCTTTCTCAGCCCCTTCTGTGAGACCTGTTTCTCTGTGACTTGCCTTCCTTCTGTCCAGCTGCAAACCAGTCTGTTTTAGACCATATGGAGAAGAGTCCCAGTGGCACGGGGTGTATAACCTCAGCTTACGGACACTTCATGTAGAAAACTGTCAAGAGTTGCTGATGTTTTGGGTCACACAAATATTCAAACACTCAACAGTAAAACAGGTCTGGCCTAAAGGGCAGCTCCCTCTAGGGGAGGAAATCTCCTAAGAAGTTAGTGGCATTACCAGAACAAAGGAGAAAGGAATACCAGGCCAGTCAAATTACTGCAATACAAAATGTCTGCTAAGCTCACACTAATAAGATTATTTTTTAAAAAAGATTTTATTTATTCATTTGACAGACAGAGATCACAGGCTGGCAGAGAGGCAGGCAGAGAGAGAGGAGGAAGCAGGCTCCCCATTGAGCAGAGAGCCCTATGTGTGGCTCAATCCCAGCACCCTGGGATCATGACCTGAGTTGAAGGCAGAGGCTTTAACCCACTAAACCACCCAGGTGCCCCCAAAAAGATGATTTTTATGAAATTTTCTTACCTACTCAAATCTTAAAATTGTAATGTAAATTACATCGAGTCTCACCATTTAATATTTTTAAAAATATATTATTTATTTATTTGACATACACACACACACACACACACACACACACAGAGGGAACACAAGCAGGGGGAGTGGGAGAGAGAGAAGCAGACTCCCCACTTAGCAGGGAGCCCAATGCAGGGCTTGATCCCAGGACCCTGGGACCATGAGCTGAACCAAAGGCAGCCACTTAATAACTGAGCCACCCAGGCACCCCTCACCATATAATATTAAGAACTATACTCAAGTACCCTTTTTCTGGTTTGTTGATGCTACTTTAAAACCCTAGGCTAGAAAAATCCTTCAGTCTATTCATGATTATGGTAGGAAATTACAATTTCACTTGATCAGAGCATTTTTAGTTATTACATTTTAAGTCGAAAAAATTTAGATCTAAAAATATTTTATTCAAAGCTGAAGAGGTAAAAGCACTTGATTATCAAATTCAATCAGCACAGTGAAATAGGTCTCATTTAAAGAGTATAGTTAAGTTACAGAGAGAGTTCTTTAGTTTCTGTAACATGGTGTTTCAATATGGGGCTAGGTCCTAGTTATTAGTAAGATAGAAAAGAATGTTAAAAACAAGCTTGGTCCAAGTTATAAGGTCTACTTTGTTTTTCTAATGTGCTCTAGTCATCAGCCTGAATACAAAGGTCAAGAACATTTACCTCAGCCATCAAGCAACGTATTCTGTTCTAGACTCTAAAATCAGAAGCCAGAGACCAAAGTCTTCCTTCCTAGCTTCAATTCTCCTGTGGTCAGAAACGGCTCTCTTGTTTATCTACACTTAAGAAAAAAATCCTATGTTCATGAGCAAAACAGGGACAAACCACATTTAAAAATAATCTCCACCCATCGTCAGGCTCCCTCCACTCTGTCAACGTCTCCAGCTGCTCTGGAGAGGTGTGTGACATGGGTCTGCGAGCCCAGCAGCTGAATGAAGCCCAGGAGAAGTCCCATTGCCTAAAGTCGGAGGAGGCTCTGCCAACACAAAAGCAAAGAATTGATTTGGTTGTGGGATAAAGTGGAAAATGGAAAGAATTGCCCTTTGTATCAGTCCAACTTTTCCTCCCCTTCTGAACAAAACATTATTATGTAACAAAGAGCCTTTAAACAATTTCTTTCTTTTTTGAATTGGCAACTTGACAAACACAGATTGTGTCATCCTGGGTTACAGCCACTTCTTAGGGTGTGGAGTTACTTGATTCCGGCACTGTGGATCAGTGTGCCCAAAACATGTGACACAAGCTAGGTCCGTGGCTCGCTGATAGTATCTGAAATTTAGGGGAAAAAAGGAAAGCTTCTTTCCCTTTCAAAACTTGAAGAAAGGGAACCACAGAGCGAGCCCCGGTTGATCCTTTTATTTCAAAACCTTAACTTCCATATACTAATTATACAAATAAACCAAGAAGAATGTTCTATCATCATTCTGAAAGAGGGGGAAAACTATAGTCCAGAGTTCTCCATTGAGATGATGGCAGATTTGGGGCAAGAGCTGCTGCACTTGCTGAACTTAGCCTCCTGAAAGATGATCCTAGATGTCACAACTGTACAGAAATCTTGCTTAGAACATTCTGAGGGAGAGTGTCCTACTCCGGAACAGCATCTGGAGATGGTGCTCCTGGTTGTATCCCAGTGTGACATTTTAATATCATATGACCAACTTTTAAGCATTTTACTTGGAAAAAAGTTGTGCATGAACAGAAACAGGAGAGATGTTGAAGGATTAATTTGTTCATGAAATAAGAATTCAGTGCCAGTGTCGCTTTACGGACCTGGAGACAATGATGAGGACACTGGGAGTTTGCTCTTGGTCTGACTGGGGGACAGGAAACCAACCAAACATTCAAAGCAACATGCTACATAGTTGTTATTAAATTCTACATAAAATGCTACCAAGAGACACAGGAGTCACTGCCAATGTGTCTAGTGAAGATTTCATGGGGGCCTTGATGCTTAAACTGAGGTTAGTAGAGTCAGCGCTGTTTGGCTGGGAGAAGGGAGAAGAAGCAGAAGAGTGTATACAGTGGCTGCAAGGCTCTGAAAAAACATGCCATTTGGTGGGGTATTTCGAGTATTCTTGCTGTGGCTGCATGAGCAGAGGGTCATTTAAGGCAGGGAAATGTGGGTGGGGGTGGAAAATTCAATAGCCTGCCAGCCGTAGGTGATGTAAATGATTGAAGAAGGCTGGCAGGTCTGGGTACAAAAGTATTTGCTGTGAGTGCCTGAGCAGATGGCTCACTAGAGGACACAAAACCTCTAAAAAATATTGCACGGAATTATACTTACCTCTCCAAATGTGAGAGATTGCCTGTTCCCATAGCCTTGCCAAGATGAGTACTTTTCATTCATTAAACCAATATTTACTAAATGCCTTCTATTGTGAGCTATTCGTATTAAGAATTGAGGATACAGCAGCAAATAAAACAAAAATTCCTATTCTCATGGAACTTACATTCTATGAGGGGCACACAGACAAAATAAAGAAGTAAAAGTTGTGGCTGTTGGATAAATGCTATGGAGAAAAATAAAAGAGGGACAACCTATAGAGAATGGGAGATAGGTTGGATTTTAGGTATAATAATCAGGAAAAACCTCACCAAGAGGACAGACATTAAACAGAGACTAGAGGATGTGAAATAGGGAGCTATGCAGACATCTATAGGAAGAGCATTTCAAGCAGAGGAAACCATCAATCAAAGGCCCTGAGGAGAGATCACACCTGCCTGGGAAGGGAGGTTAAGGGGAATGGGAAGAGAGGGAGAGATTGCGTAGGATCTTTTAGAGAATTGTAATGATCAAGGCTTTTGTTCTGAGAAAATTAAAAAAGCTTTCAGTGATTTTGAGCAGAGAAGTGATAGGTGAGCTTTGTATTTTTTTAAAGACTCGTTGAGGCTGCAGTGTGCAGAGCTGAATGCCTTGAGGGAAGGGTAGAAACAGAGAGCCGCTGGGGGGTGAGAGCTACTGCTCAGGACAGACAGAGGGTGGCTTGGCCCAGGAGAGGGCAGCAGAAGTGGTAGGAAGTGGCTGGATTCTAGTTATATGTTAAAGATAGAACCCCAGGACTTCCTGATAGATTGTCTGTGGGGTGTCAGAGAAAAAGAGGGATCCAGGGATAACTGTGGTGTTTTTGGTTTAAGTGATTAGAACAATAATATTCCACATACTTTGGGGAAAACTGTGGGGTTAAGCAGTTTGGGCTGGAAGATTGGGAAGGGAGGCTTAATAATTTGGTTTTGGAAATGTTACTTTAAGATACTTATCAGACAATGAGACTAGATTTGAAATAAGCAGCTGGATATGAGTCTGGAGTTAAAGGAAGAGGCCTGAACTAGAAATATGCATTTGGAATTTTTTGGTGTAACCTCTCCAGCAAATGAGGTTGGAGAAAAACCAGGAGAACATGTTATCCTGGGAATTAAGTAAAAGTATCTCAAAAAGGAGGGAGTGATTGGGGTACCTGGCTGGTGCAGTCAATTAAGTGTCCAATTTTTGGTTTCGGCTCAGGTCCTGACCTCAGGGTCACAAGATAAAGCCCAGCGTCAGACTCCACACTGAGCAAAGAGTCTACTTGACTTTCTCTCTCCTTCTCCTCTGCCCCTTCCCCATCTCTTTCATAAATAAATAAATCTTTAAAAAAAAAAAAAAGAGGGAGTGATCAATTTTGTCAAATGCTACTAACAGGGCAAGTTAATCAGTCAGGGTTCCCTGAGAAATAGAACCAATAGGAAAGATAGATAGATAGATAGATAGATAGATAGATAGATATTGTATCACATCTAATGCTGGGGGAAAAGTCAGTCCTTTGTTCTACTCAGGCCTTTAACTAAATAGATGAGGCCCATCCACATTTATGGAAGGCAGAATGTATTAATCAAAGTCCACCAACTGGGATGCTTGGGTGGCTCAGTAGTTAAGCGTCTGCCTTTTGCTCAGGTCATGATCCCAGGCTCCTGGGATTGAGCGCTGCATTGGGGTCCCTGCTTAGGGGGAAGCCTGCTTCTCCCTCTCCTACCACCCCTGATTGTGTTCCTTTTCTCACTGTATCACTCTCTGTCAAATAAGTAAATAAAATCTTTTTTTAAAAAGTCCACCAGTTTGGGGCACCTGGGTGGCTCAGTGGGTTAAGCCTCTGCCTTTGGCTCAGGTCATGATCCCAGGTTCCTGGAATGGAGCCCTGCATTGGGCTCTCTGCTCAGCAGGGAGCCTGCTTCCTCCTCTCTCTCTGCCTGCTTCTCTGCTTACTTGTGATCTGTCTGTCAAATAAATAAATAAAAATCTTAAAAAAAAAAGTCTACCAGTTTATTTATTTATGTATCTACCCATTTATTTGTTTATTTAAGGAGGCTCCATGCTTAGCGGTGGGGGTCGAACTCATAAAACTAAGATCAAGAGTCGCACACTCAATGACTAAGCCAGACAGGCACCCCCAAAGTCTACCAATTTAAATGTAAATCTCATCCAAAAACATTTTCACCAAACGTTCAGAAAAATGTTTGACCAAATAGCTGGTCACTCTACCTCAGCAAAGACAAAACATAAAAATAATTGTTTCACAAAAAGTGAAACAAATCTGAGAAGTAGCTATTTTATTTAGCAACATGGAGGTTATTCGCAACCTTAGGGAGCACTTTGATGGAATGGTGGGAGAAGAAAACTTGACTGAAAGGAGTTCACAAGAAAATGAGAGGAGGTCCCCTTCTAGGGCAAACCATAAATGCCATGTATTTCTGGGGGCCCAGGACCTGGGGGAAGGAAAACACAGTGAGCTATCAGCCCCTGGGGCTGTCCTGGTTGGGGAGCACCCAGAGAAAGAGCCTTTGGGCAAGATGGACAACTAATGGAAAGCAGTTCTCGCATGAAGCTAGAGATCTAGAATGGGTAACAGTCGTCTCAGGTCACTACTGAGGTATTTGGCTTCTCCAAAGAGAAGAAGAGTTTTGGAAAAACATATCTTCAATGTATTAATATCAACTAAATGAGAGATAAGCAAGCAAATTTTGAGCATATCAGAAAAAACAAACAGCAAATCTACCCCCAGGGATTTCAGATATACCGGACTTAGCAGACAAAAAAATAGGAAAAAAAATTATGAAATGTTTAAAGAAATAAAAGAAGAGCAAGTAATAAGAGGCCCTCCTGTAAGATAAGACATATTTGAAAACAAACCAATAAGGCTTTTAGAAATTAAAAAATAAAATTGTTAAACAATCTTAATTGGTTAAAACACTTATTAGGCATAGCTGAATAAAAATATTGGTAAATTAGATGCCAGATCTGAAGAAATGATACAGAATGCAGTACAGAAGATAGCAGTTGACAAATATGAAAGATTAATAGCTATGGAAATAGTCATATGAGGTTACTAGGGAAAGAGAAAGAGAAAGCCCATTCGCTCCCTATACCTAGCACCAGGCAGGGAAGCAGAAGATAAAACACATGTAGTTCATACACAGCAGCACTGAGCCACCAAATTTTAGATTTTAGATTGATCTGATTTCTATTTCCTTTTGGGGGGGAAGTTGGCAGGGAGTTGAGAAAATGGCGGAGCCAACAGGAGTTTCTCCTCCCAGCTACCAGTCATAAATGTGATGTGTAAACAGCAGAGCACTTAAAGTGCACCCGTTTTAAGGAAGGACTATAATCTTCCTGTACAACTAATCTTGCCATGTGACATCAGAATTGTCTTGTGGGTAGTTTCTTCTTCTGTGCCTACAAGCATACTTAAGTTTCTATCTATTTATAAAAACCAAAATTCAAAGAATTCTTTCAAGCTATTATCTTTTTTTTATTTGACAGACAGAGATCACAAGTAGGCAGAGAGGCAGGCAGAGAGAGAGAGAGGAGGACTCCCTGCTGAGCAGAGAGCCCGATGCGGGACTCGATCCCAGGACCCTGAGATCATGACCTGAGCCGAAGGCAGAGGCTTTAACCCACTGAGCCACCCAGGCACCCCTCCAGATATTATCTTTGCTTTCCCTTCCCATTCAGTGACAAATTTCTTGGGGAAAAAATCAACTAGACTTAAAATGATTATTTGATCACCATTCATTACTTCTGCTCCCTACTTAACCTCCTGAAACAGCTCTCTTAAAGTTAACAGTGACTACTTATCATGTCCAATGAATTTTCTTCCTCCCTTCCATGTTATAGTACTTGATACTGTTGAGCACTCATTTCCTTCTTTTAATCAGCAAACCTTTTCCTAATTTTTACTAATCTATACGTAGGCCATGGAGACAAAAAGATCAAATGGTTCTCTGATGTCAAGTGGTTTCCTGTCTACTTATCAAAGAAGACAAGTGCACAATGAAGTGAAATAAAACACTAAAGGAAAAAGTGCGACCATGAATGAGGGCGTGTTCATTTCCACCTGAAGGAGTCGGGACAGGTTTGCCACCTGGATCTTCTTGAAAGAATGTGTGTTGCCAGGTGGATAGGCGAAGACTATGGCATCATTTGAGGCAGAGGAGCACATGAGCAAAGGTATAGAGGCATAAAGCATCCACGTATGTTGCTGGGACCACAAATAGCTCAATATACTTGGGACAAAACAACCAAAATTGGCACTAAGTTAAAATGACAGGGGATGAAAAATCATGGAAGGCGTTGATCCCATTCGAAGGAGCATGGACTTTATCTTATGGGCACTAATGGGGATGCTAAAGGCATTCTTTTTTTTTTTTTTTTCATCCTCTTACTGTATTTGCAATTTAGAAATAACCCTCTGACAGAAGATAGAGGCTGGATTGGAAGTTAGGAAGTTAGGAAACTTTTCAGTTCTGAGTGAGAAAGGGTAAGGGTCTGAACTAAGATGGGTCAGGCAAGTGTGAGAGATGGTGAACTGAGTGAATGACAGTCCCATCAGGAGAGAGAGGAGCAGGTTTTAAGAAGATGCTCTCAGAGATGAGGCGTGTGGGCTGGTTGGCATCCCAAAAGATGTCTACTCCAACTGATGACCATGTATTACTTTTTGGCTCTCTTGATTTTGTTGTTTTTATAATACTGATTATTTTCCTCATTATAAAATATATAACTTTCATTGCAGATGATTTGAAATATCTTGCAAAGTAAGAAAAGCCACCAGATCTTATATAATATCTATATCTGATAATCTAGATATTACAAAACATTCTAAAAGTATGAACTATTCATATTGTACATTCTTCAAAATCTGTTTAATATCCTATATAGAATGTTATACCCTGCTTTTAAAACTTAATTATATACTAAAAGCACTATTCTGCCTGAGATAATCTTTAAATATATCACTTTAATAACTGCACGGTGTTTTATCCTATGAATGAACTATATTTCCCTATGATGAACATTAAGATTGACTTCTGTTTTGCTATCAGATATAATGTCGTGATAAACATCCTTGCATATAACATTAGATTACTCTGATTATTTCCTTGGTAGAAATTCCTGGCTCAGTCAGTTAAGCATCTACTTTCGGCTCAGGTCATGATTCCAGGGTCCTGGGATCAAGCCCCGCATTGAGCTCTATGTTCAGCAGGGAGCCTGCTTCCCCCACCCCTGCCTGCAGCTCCCCCGATTGTGCTCTCTCTCTCTCTCTCTCTGTCACATAAATAAGTAAAATTTTTTAAAAATTCCTGGAAGTGAAATAAGAGTGTTAAATTTATGTACAATAATAAAATCTGCTGATACATATTGACAAACTGTTTTTCAAATGCACTGTCCCAATTGATGTTCCCATTAGCCCTGAGAATTGCACTGATTTTTTTTCTTTTCTAGGTGTAGAGACAAAGATTTCTTCTTTTAATTTGCATTTCCAGAATTACAAGTTAATATACTTATTACAAATTCGTATTTTCTTGTTTTGTGAATTGTTCCTTTATGTTTTTGGATTATTTTTCTATTAGAAATTTTTTTCTTGAGTTGTATTAGTTTTTTTTTTTTTTTGAAGATTTCATTTGTTTATTTATTTGGGGGGATGAGGAGCAGAGGGAAAAGGACAAGCAGACTCCATGCTGAGCGCAGAGCCCCATGTGGGGCTCAATCCCCCAACCTGAGATTATGACTTGAAGTGAAATCAAGAGTCGGATGCTTAAGCAACGGAACCACCCAGGAATCTCTAATTCTTTATATATTAAGTATATTGATCCTTTTTGTCTGACATTTTTTTTTTTACAAATATCGATATATGTAGTTTTAGAATTATTTTATAGCTATATTTATTTACTTTTTCATTTGGAACCTTTGCTTTCCTCTCAAACACTTTTCTTTCCGTGTCTGTGATGCTGTTTGCCCTGTTTCCTATTTCTCAGTCTAATTCTCTATGGTGTCTAGATGGCACTTCTTCCTTCTTCAAATAGAGACATTTTTCATGGCCTTTGGCCTTTTTACTCACTGTCCTTATGCTCGGAAAGCTAATCTATTCCAAATGTTTCAGTCTTTATAAATATCAACTCTCTTAATCAAAACAGCTTTTCTGAATATGTACATAGTATCAAATTCAAAAGTACAAAATAGTATACAGGTGAAAAATAAGTCTCTTTTTCTCCATGATCCCCAGTCTTTTTCTCTCCTGCGAGGCAACCATTATCACACTCTCTTGTGGAGTCATCTAAAAATATTCTATGCATTTATAAATATTCATACAAATATTAGCAAACAAGCTATATATGCTGTTCTACATATTACTATTTTCACTTCACAATAGATTTTGGAGATCTTTTCCTACCAGTACACACGAGACAGCATTGTATTTCATTATGTGAATATACCATAACATTTTAAACCAGGCTTCTAATGCTAAATAAACTTTCGTTTATTCAAAATGGATAGCTTCAAATCTATTGCGATCACTTATAAACATTTTTTTGTATTTATAGAATAACTACCTAGGACTAGAATTGCTAAATTAAAAAAGTATGTACATTTGTTATTTTAACTAATTGTAAAATTTCCTTTTATTAAGGTTGTACTAATGCACAGCCCCTTTATCAATGCTTGGTAATTGTGTTATAAAATTTGGGGGGTTTTGCCAGTCTGATAGGTGAGAGTATCTCATTGTAGTGTATAATTAAGGCGAGGACTGCTGTCTTTTTTACATATCTAAGAGAGATCTGTATTTCCTTTTCAGTAAACTATTTTTAATAGCCTTTCCCACTTTTACTCCTATTTTGTATTGAGTAGTTGGTCTTTTTCTTAGTAATTTATAGAAATTTGCTTCTAGTATATGTTATATACATTATGCCTTAATTTTTACATAGAATGATTTTGCTGTGTTTTATTTTTTTTTTTAAGATTTTATTTATTTATTTATTTGACGGAGAGAGAGATCACAAGTAGGCAGAGAGGCAGGCAGAGAGAGAGAGAGGAGGAAGCAGGCTCCCTGCTGAGCAGAGAGCCCGATGCGGGACTCGATCCCAGGACCCTGAGATCATGACCTGAGCCGAAGGCAGCGGCTTAACCCACTGAACCACCCAGGCGCCCCTGTGTTTTATTTTCTATAGAACTTCTGTAGTTATTATAATAACCAATTGGTAATTGGTAAACCAATAAACCATTTCTTTTTTTTTTTTTTAAGATTTTATTTATTTATTTGACAGAGAGAGAGAGAGAGAGAGAGATCACAAGTAGGCAGAGAGGCAGGCAGAGAGGAAGGGAAGCAGGCTCCCTGCTGAGCAGAGAGCACCATACGGGGCTCCATCCCAGGACCCTGAGATCATGACCTGAGCTGAAGGCAGAGGCTTTAACCCACTGAGCCACCCAGGTGCCCCCAATAAACCATTTCTTATGGTTTCTGAGTTTGTGCTATACTTGGAAAGGTCTTCACATATTGTTATTACTTAAGACAAAATTTTCCAATGTTTTATTCTTATACTTATATGCAGCTATTTTTATATCTAGATCTTTGATCTATCTGGGATTTATTTACATGCGAAATGTAAGGTAGGAATAAAAAAAAATTTTTTTTTTACTAAGTGCTATCTACTCTCTGCAACACCATTTTTTGAATAATTATACCTTCCTTCCCAAGTTGAAATGCTGTCTTTATCACCTACTTACATTTTGCAGTCCATTTCTGGATATTTTATCAAGTTATATTGATGAATGTGCTCCAACATATTTTAATTACTATAGGTTTATATTATAGAGTAGGGCAGTCCCTTTTCATTCCTCTGTTCTTAGCTTTTCATGACTGTCCTTGTTTATGTATTTTTACATATGAACTTTAGAATCAGCTTGTCTAGCTCTAATTTTTTTTTAAAGAATGCTTACTGTTGGGGCGCCTGGGTGGCTCAGTGGGTTAAGGGCTCTGCCTTCGGCTCAGATTATGATCTCAGGGTTATGATGCAGGATCCAGCCCTGCATCAGGCTCTCTGCTCAGCAGGGAGCCTGCTTCCCCTCCCCCTCTCTCTGCCTGCCTCTCTGCCTACTTGTGATCTCTGTCTGTCAAAAAATAAATAAACATCTTTAAAAAAAAAAAAAAAGAATGCTTACTGTTATGCTGATTGCAGTCAGCTTAAATTTACAGATTAATTTGGGAAGAATCAACATCTGTATGATGTGGAGTCTTCCAATCCAAAAACATGTATGTTTTTGATTTGTTCAGGTCTTCTTTTGTGTCCTTCAGTAGTGTTTTTCTTATATAAATGATGAACATTTATTTTAAAGTTTATTCTCATATTTCATCTTTTTGTTCTGTTACAACATCTGTGATGTCGGTGCAAATCATTTTTATTTTATTTTTTTTAATTTTTTTAGATTTTTAAAAAAATTTATTTATTTATTTGACAGACAGAGATCACAAGTGGGCAGAGAAGCAGGCAGAGAGAGGGGGAGGGAAAGCAGGCTCCCTGTTGAGCGGAGAGGCCCATGCAGGGCTAGATTCCAGGACCCTGGGATCATGACCTGAGCCGAAGGCAGAGGCTTTAACCCACTGAGCCAGCTAGGTGTCCCTGTGCAAATCACTTTTAAATCGATATCTCTACCTTAGAGTCTTTTAGAAGCACCACACATATGGCCAGTTATATTCTAGATATTTCCACTTGAAAGTTCTGCTGTTATTTTATTTTGCTTTATTATTTTTTAAGTAGACTCCATAGCCCCATGGGGAACCCAATGTAGGATTTGAACTCACAACCCTGAGATCAAAACCTGAGCTGAGGGGCGCCTGGGTGGCTCAGTGGGTTAAAGCCTCTGCCTTCCGCTCGGGTCATGATCCCAGGGTCCTGCGATCGAGCCCCGCGTCAGGCTCTCTGCTCAGCAGGGAGCCTGCTTCCTCCTCTCTCTCTGCTTGCCTCTCTGCTTACCTGTGATCTCTGTCTGTCAAATAAATAAATAAAATCTTTAAAAAAAAAAAAAAAACCTGAGCTGAAATCAAGAGTCAGATGCTTGCTTGTGAAATCAAAAAAAGAAAAAAAAAAGTTTGTAAGTTAGTTAGTAATATTATACCAATGTTAATTTAATTTCTCAGTTTTGACAAATATGGCACAGTTCTATAAGGTGTCAACATCAGGAGAAACTGAATAAATATATGGAAATTCAGTACCACTTATGCACCTTTTCTGTAAATCAAAAATTATTCCAAAATAAAAAGTTTATTTATTTATTTTTAGATTTAATTTATTTATTTGACAGACAGAGATCACAAGTACGCAGAGAGGCAGGGAGAGAGAGGAGGAAGCAGGCTCCCTGCTGAGCAGAGAGCCTAATGTGGGGCTCAATCCCAGGACCCTGGGATCATGATGACCTGAGCCGAGGGCAGAGGCTTTAACACACTGAGACACCCAGGCGTCCCTAAAAATTTTATTTTAAAAAGAAAAAAAAAAGTCAGATGCCTAACGAACTGAGCCACCCAGGCACCCCTGCTGTTATTTTAACTCAACAAGTTCCAAATTTTAATTATCGTTCTCCACTAGCCAAAGTGTAATCTGTCTTCTTCAGTTTTGTATCATATCAGTGCCTGGTATAGGGCCATGTGCCTGGCACATAGTAGGCTTATATATGTCTTCTGAATTGAAATATACGGATATGTGCCTTCTCTCTCTCTTTCCCTCTACCTCTCTCTCCTACATACACACACACTCTAAGGATCAGAGATATCACTCGTGCAGCCTAGTGCAAAGAAAGAGGAGGAGGAGAAGGAGATGGGGGAAGGAGGAGGGGGAGAAGAGGAGGGGGAGCCCTGGTTGGAAAAGAAAGAAAAAGTGTTATTAAAGGTACTAAAATATAAAGCTTCTTCCTTGTGGGTTGTACTTCCAGATCTGGTAAATACCCTCTTCCTTGACAACTTCTTATCTGATGATTTTAGTGCCTAATTAATTATCACTTCCTGAATCGCTATTACATTTGCGGTAACAAAATGGTATTCTTTCACCTTTAGACAACAAAAATAACAAAAAATATCAAAACTTTTAGAAGCTCCAATAACAAAAATGCATTGTCCTTTCTGAAGAGAATGGGAAGCTGGCGCTTGGGTTTAAGCACAGAACTGAGATTTCAGTAGAAAAGCAAAGAAAAGGCTATGAAGTAAGAAATATACCAACAAGGGGTCTCTTTCCTCTAAGAGCTGTCTATGTATGCCAGCAAGAATAGTAGCCACTGGGCACCTGGGTGGCTCAGTGGGTTAAAGCCTCTGCCTTTGGCTCAGGTCATGATCCCAGTGTCCTGGGATGGAGCCTCCCATTGGGCTCTCTGCTCAGCAGGGAGCCTGCTTCCTCCCACCCCCAACTTTCTCTGCTTCCCTCTCTGCCTCCCGACTTGTGATCTCTGTCTGTCAAATAAATAAAAAATTAAAAAAAAAAAGAATAGTAGCCATTTCCTGCTAAACTAAAGCTATACTCTTAAACAGCTGGAAGTCCTTGGGCAAATCAAACAGAGTCAAGATTTAGGATAGGAGTCAGCAAACTATGACCTACGGGCTAAGTCTGGCCCACAGCTTGCTTTTTTTTTTTTTTTAAAGATTTTATTTATTTATTTGTCAGAGAGAAATCACAAGTAGATGGAGAGGCAGGCAGAGAGAGAGAGGGAAGCAGGTTCCCTGCTGAGCAGAGAGCCCGATGCGGGACTCGATCCCAGGACCCTGAGATCATGACCTGAGCCGAAGGCAGCAGCTTAACCCACTGAGCCACCCAGGCGCCACCACAGCTTGCTTTTATAAATAAAGTTATATTGAAATAAAGTCATGTTCATTCGCTTATGTTGCTTATGCTGCTTTCTCACCATAACACCACATTTGAGTAGTTCTAACAGAGAGTGAATATCCCAAGAAGCCTAAAATATTTACTATCTGCTCCTTTATAGAAAAAGTTTGCAGATGACTGGTAAAGACTCTTTGCAAGTGTGTATTTGCTAAGATATGATATTTTTCCAGGCTTCTAGGTAGAAGCCCCAAACAAGTGAAGGATCGCACACTCAATTGAGAAGATCAAACAGAAGCAAGAAAATTGATCACTTAGCCAGTGGGCTCTGGAACCAGTTGGCCTGGGTTCAAATCACGATTCTATCTCTTATTAGCTGTGTGACCTTAGGCAAGATTCTGTGCCTTTGTTTGTTGTATAATAATCACCCCTACCTCCTAGGGTTGTTGTGAAGGTTAATTTAACACATATAAGACCTCCTAGGGACGCCTGTGTGGCTCAGTTGGTTAAGCAGCTGCCTTCAGCTCAGGTCATGATTCCAGGATCCTGGGACCGAGTCCCACATAGGTATCCTTGCTTGGCAGGGAGCCTGCTTCTCCCTCTGCCTCTGCCTGCCTCTCTGTCTGCCTGTGTTCGCTCGCTCTCTCTCCCTCTGTCTCTGACAAATAAATAAATAAAATCTTTTTAAAAAAAAAGACCTCCTAGACTACTTTCTCGTACTAGTAAGGGTCATTAACAGCTCTAACTATGTTAAGCAATGCTGACATAACTTTGTATTTCCTAAATCATTTAAGACAATAAAATAGAGAAATGTTATTTTAATTAGTGCTCTGATAATCAAAATAGAGTGGAATATGTCTGATGATGAAACCAGTGTAAGGAGAAATTGTGATGTATTTGGAAGACCATAGTCAGAGATCTGTCTGGTTCTGGATAGGTAAAAGAACAACCATCAAAAGTCACCAATCTCTAAAGGAGAAGGAAAACAACAAATTCTGTAATTGAGTGTTTATTTGTATTGCTAAGGTAACATGGGACTGTAACACTTACTCATTCTTTTAATACTTTTCAAAGAATTACCATTTGTTAATTTAAATAGTACCTAATATTTGCTTGAAATCACTGGATGACTCCAGGTTTCTGTTTATAAGTCTAAATCTATGAAACTTAAATATAACTGTAAAAACTTAAATATAACTGTAACTGTAAAAATTAAAATTCATTATTTTTTGTGGGTATTACTGGCTTTAAAACATTAGAAAAATATTTCCCATGATTTAATATGATAGATGTGCTAATCCTCTGCTGCTTTTCAGCCCTATTCATTAACCTAAAATGTGCTGCACTCTGTACATTACAGGATTCTGCTAACTGATTTATTTGTGTGCGTGTGTAATTGCATTTGACCTTTTATGAACATAAAATGTTTTTTAAAGAGCTAAAATCACTTTACATACATACTGCATCAGTTAACTTCCAGACTGCATTCTAATGTAGGGAGAGAATTTGCGGCTGTCATTTCCATTTAAAAATTTTAAAAATGAAAACTAAACCTTGTTCTTCTTTTTAGTTTCCAAATCATGCTCACAGCTTTTAACACATGCCATCCATTCTGAGCTAGAGTAGGTACCAATCCTATCTAATTGATAAGGAAGCCAAGGCTCTGAAGGTTTAAGGGATTTACTGGAGGTTGTGAAACTGTTTAGTGAGTCCCGGAATCCAGAACTGGGTCCCAGTGTCCACTGTCCACTGTCTACTTGTTAAGTCAAATTTGGGTAGGATTCTCTCTTTGAATCTCATTGTCGTAGAGGATCTTTCCTTTCAAGGTCTGCCACTCCAGTCCACATGTGAATTGGTTTTGGAGCCAGGAGTAAGTTCAGATCTGCTTACTCTCAAACCACTGTACTTGCCACAACTTATACATATGTTATCAAGCAAAAAGATCATTTTTTTCCATTTTCAAATCTGAACAGTTATGGCTGTACACACAAACCATATACACAGTTAACTATATTATTCTGTAGGAATTTTTAATTTTATAGAAAATTAATGTATACGCAGAAAAAAACCCTTATGTCAGGGGGATTTTTACACGGGAAAAGTTTGTGCAAAACACAACTGTGAACTGAGAGATAAAGGGCCTCTTCATGAGTATAATAAATAATAGATCTTCCACCTACTTCATATTTTCCTGTTGATCTTTTCCTAAGTAATATGAATTTGAAGTCCACTGCTTGCCTAGAAATTCTTCAGTGAAGCCTAAAGGATGAAAATGCTGGACATTTTAAATGCAGCTAAAATACATCCATGGTGGCTGGATATTTAAGTTGGTGTGTGTGACTGGAAAGGAAATAGTGGTTTTCCCACTTGACATTGCTTCATCCCCCTGACCGCTACCTACCAATGCTGGTTCCACAGGAAATTAAGGTCCTAAGGTATGCGTAGTAAGCCATTTATTATTGAACATTTTCAATAAAATGGCTCATGGAAGAAAGAGTAGAATAAAATCCTTGAGGGCAAGGATTTCCTTTGCGCTTGTTGCACTTTGATGTACCTACTTTATTTACTTGTTTTATGTAAAACAACTGGAGCCCCCAAAACAATGGAATTCAGTATGGGATGTGATCCATCTGGGAACAGCCTCAGCTGAAGAGCTGGTCTACCCACAGAGCACATTGGAAGACATAGGGGGAAATTCTAACTATTCAGCAAACTTACAGTTTCCAGTTGGGTTAGAGCCCAGTTCTCCCATCCTATACAATCATTGCAACGAAGATTATTTTATAATATTATAATTATATATATATTATATAAAATATATATATTATATATATATTATATAATATATATTATTATATATATATTATTATATATAATATTATAAATATTATAATTTATAAGATTATATTATTCAGAAGAATAATCTGAACCAAACAACTGAGAAAGTTCTATATTTTCCTAAACCTAAGAGAGAAAGAGAGAGAGAGAGAGAGAGAGAGAAGGAGAGAAACTATTTCAGGGTTCCGTTTCTTTCAAAATGCTTCAAAGTTTTCACATCCCTCTCAAAATCATCTTCAAGGCCTCTGAAGATGATTGGGCTCCCACAGATACTAGGTGGAGAGTTGCATCTGGAAAGTTTATTGGGGAGTTATCTCAGGAAATATACCTGTAAAGAAGAAAGGCAGAGTAAAAAGCTGAACTGCAGCTGGTTACAATTGAGGTCTCGGCCAGTTTGAAGGGGAGGTCTAAGCTGGGTGGACCAAGCTGACAGAAGGGGCCTCAGCCTAGTCATTGTATTCTCACATTAGCCAGTCATTAGTCATGGGCTGTTCCCTAAAAGGGATGCGGTTCTATGAAGCCAAGGGCACGGACCATGGAAAGATACACCATGAGCCCACTAGCAGCAGCTAGCGTTGGGTGCATCAACCCTGAAAAGCAGGGTTGGGTAGAGGGCCATTGCATCTACTGTGAGGCCATACATGATGTGACCTCTTCATATTACCAAGCTCATGCCCTCTCTAACCGCACTGACTTCTTTCCTAGATCCTGAAACTACCATACATGCACCCCTCTCGGGACCTTTGTTCTTCTTCCTGTTCCCTCTGCCTGGAACACTTGTAAGGTGATCAGTTGTTTTGGTTTGCTGGGGGTTTTGTCCAGGAAGGCCTACAACCTGGGAACCCTCTTAGTCCCTGACAGGCTGGAATGGTTGGTTACCTAAACTTCTTCCAGATATCCACAAGCTTTACTCCTTCATCTCCTTCCATCTTTGCTTCCATTGCATCTTATTTGACCATCCTATTTAAAAAATTATACCCTCTTACCCTCACACACACGCTCTCAATTCTCTTTCCCTGCATTTGTTTCTTTCCTGTGGCACTTAATATCTTCTAATATGCTATATCACTTATTTGTCTTATTTAGTTTAGGAATACAAATCCCACCATGATGGTTTCTGGCACATAGTAGGCACTTGATGAAATAAATAAATAAATATTTCTAATATTTTATAGAAAGCTCCTGGTTCCTATGCAACGTATGCTGCCCTTTAATGATTTAGTTAAAAATATTTCAGATTGTAATCATTTATCATTGTTAATTATTTGGCAATTATGCTGGTAAAAGGTCAAATTGATCATGGAACCATTGCTTTGGTAAACGAATGGAGAAAGGATTTTAAATGAAATCATTCTGCTTCGTGCTTGATGGTAATGACATACTATTTTTAAATTTTGTGAAATAGCAGATTACTTATTTAGAATCTGCAACTTGAAAAAATAAGCTAGGAAAAAAAAATGTGGCAATCTGACTGACTGACAGTGTTAGCCACCCTGAAACAAATACCTGGTAGGAGCCATTTTCTGCATACACCTGTATGAGCAAATGTTTACACTGGACACAGGACAGTTTGAGACTAAAATTTCTGCAGCTGCAAAGTCAAAGCATTAGATTTTGCTTTCTCATCAGTGATTCATATTTTCTTTGAAAAGAAGGGCAGAAGAAGAAAAAAGGGTATTGTTCGGAGAGATAAATATTTATTTGCACCTAAAAGAAAATTTTTTTAGAAAATATAATACTCAAACACACATTTTCATTTCCATAAAATGTAATAGATGCCTTTCACTCCCATTTTTGGGAACTTCACCCAAATATAGTTCCCTCTGCTCCACAAAGAGTGAACTATGATAAGAAATATGAAGTGGTCTCTCATAATATTTTAAGTGAAATTTTTTTGTTTTAGGAGAGAATTAATATCCCTCCAAACTCCTCTATCAGCTGACTTTGAATTTGGGCAAATAACTATTATTCTCAAGCTCATGGAGAATTTTTAAAATCAAAATATTTTATCCTAAGAAAATATAATGAATGAAACCCAACTGAACATATTGTCTCATGATAGGAATTATGCATTTAGCTTTCCATTATTTATACAAGTAGTCATACACAATATCGTTGACTTAAAATAGATCCTGTATCTTTGTTCTGTTTATAAAACAATAGAGAGTTAATTAACATAGGTTCTTAACCTGAAAAAGCCTATGGTTGTAACACATAGCCAGAAGGCTCACTGTGCTAATCAAACTTTTGTCTCCCTATATTGAAAAAGCAATAGATTTAAATCATATTTATTGTGTTTTTATTACAATTCTAAACATTGCAATTCTTTGTTGTAGTTCTACTAAAGAGCCTGGGTGGCTCAGACCACTGGGCATCTGTTTTTTGGCTCAGGTCATGATCCCAGGGTCTTGGGATCAAGTCCCGCATTGAGCTCCTTACTCAGTAGGAAGTCTGCTTCTCCCTCTGCCTGCCACTCCCCCTGCTTGTTCTCCTTCTCTCTCTCTCTCTGATAATTAATTAATTAATTAATTAAAACACTAAAAAAAAATAAATGTACATTCTCTAAAGCTGTAAGTTGAACTCCAACATGGACTCAAGGAATATATGACTTTTTTTTTTTTTAATTAAATGAAATTGGTTAGGTACTGTTATGAACTTGGTTGTTCCTCCACCCACACCTAAACTCCAAATTCATATTTTAAAGTAACTTCCAGTACCTCAGAATGTGACTATATTTGGAGATGGGGCCTTTAAAGAGGTGTTTAAGTTAAAACGAAGCCTTTAGAATAAGCCCTAATCAACCTGACAGATATCCTTATAAGAAAAGGAGATATGGGGGAAACTGGGTGGCTCAGCTATTAAGCGTCTGCCTTCGGCTCAGGTCATGATCCCAGGGGCCTGGGATCTAGCCCTGCTTGGGACTCCCTGCTCAGGGGGAAGCTTGCTTCTCCTTCTCCCACTTCCCCTGCTTCTGTTCCTTCTCCTGTTGCGTCCTTCTCTGTCAAAAAAAATAAATAAAATCTTTAAAAAAAAAAAAAAAGAAAAGCAGATATGGACAAGGAGATAGATTCCAGGATATACCAGAACAGAAGAAACACCATGTGAGGACACAATAAAGGTGGCCATTTGCAGCCAACATGCTGATCTTGGACTTCCAGCCTCCAAAACTGTGAGAAAATAAATTTCTGTTGTTAAAGTCACCGGTCCTATGGCATTTTGTTAATTGACTAATACAGTGCTCTTTTAAAGTGTCACAATTGTAACCATTAAGTCACTTTCCACTTACTTATTTTTATTTATTTATTTTGGAGCCTAGTGTGGGGCTCGAACTCAAGATCCTGAGATCAAGACCTGAGTTAAGATCAAGAGTCAGAAGGTTAACCGACTGAGCTACCCAGGTGCCCCTCGTATCCTTTTAGCCCTTGGTTAAATGCAATTTAAAGTTCTATTTGTTTGTTTGCTTTGTAGACCTTGGCATGGGGCCTGGAAAAATTTTGTTTGCCTCTTACCCTCAGGAAACATCCTGTGTTCTTTCCTTTTACCCATTCTTCCCTCTAGTGTGTTGCCCTTTGTTCCCCTTCAGCTTTTCCCCTTCCAGTGCTTTTGAAAGGACCCACATACTGCATCCAGATGTCTTTATATGGCAAAGGAAAAAATGTCGTTTTATTTTGAATGGAACAAATAGAGAAGCTGAAAGTTAAGGGGCAATAGATGGTACCAGAGCTCTTGACAATCATTGGGATGGCATTCTTCCTTGTCAAATTCTAGGGTTTTTCCATAGACTTCTAGTTAAATTATCGTTTTTTTCCTAGCCATTTAATGATTGTACATTTCACCACCTTCATAAACCTTTCTCTTATTTTCCTCTTTTCGAAGAAAAAAAGTTCTCCTAGTTTCTCTTTTTTCTATAATCTCCTTTTTTACTTTGAATCTTTCTATTCACATTCTTGACCGAGTGTTTTTCCATTAGCAATCATGACTTTACAAATAACAAGTACATAAGAAATGCTTCCTTGATGAATATATAAATATCAAAATGCAACCTGCCATTCTGCACCTCTCACCATCCCACCGGCTGTGGCTCTCACCTGAGCCTTCACCTTCTCCTGGGTCCTGGGCAACGCTCTTTATTGGTCCCTATCCTCCACTGGTTTCTGAAGGTCTATTCTCAACACAGCAGCCAGTGACTTTTATTTCATATTTATTTATTTATTTGTTTGTTTGTTTATTTACTTATTTTTCAAGTGGGCTCCACTCTGGGCTTGAACTCACCACCCTGAGAGCAAGACCTGAGCTGAGATCAAGAGTCAGATGCTCAACTGAGTAAGCCACCCAGGTGCCCCTCAGCCATTGACTTTTAAAAGATAAGGCAAATATGTCACTGTTCTACTGAAAGCTTGGACATCATTTTACTCAGAATAATACACCAAGACCTTATGATGATCTACAAGGCCCCATGTGACCTGCCCTCCCCTTGCCATCTCATCCATCTCACCCATCCCTTCCACGCTGGCACCTGCTCTGCCTCAAATTCCTGTAGAAAAGTCTTATTTTAGGGCCCCTCCCTGTTTCCGACCAACTCCACAGAGTTGCACTTTTCCTCTTATATTTCTTCCATCTCCATTTTCTTCTTCTCCTGTTCCTTACTCACCCTCTTTGCTCCCAGTTGATAAGTCCCACAGACATGTCGACACTCATATTCCTTTACTCCCACTCTTGGACCATTCTTGGGTCTTCTTGGTTGGCTCCTCTCCTTTTCCTGACCTCAATATTCTCTGTCTTGAGCTTTCTCCTTTCTTCTGTGCATGTTCTCCAGAGAGAAATTCTCATCCATTTCATGATTGTATATACAACATCTGTGTTATGTGCTGAGGATTTTCAGATAAACATCTCTAGTCCAAACCTCTCCTCTGTCCTCAATGCTTGGATATCCAGTTATGAACCTGTAATTCTCTGAATATCCCCCTTAACATGTGCAGAACATGTTTTCTTCCAATCCTGCTTTGTTTCCTAGCTCTGCAGCTCAGAACAGGGCACCATCATCTACCTACATGTTTATGTCAACAACTTGGAAATCATCCTCCGTTCCATCCTCTCCCTGTGTATACCCATCCCATCCAGTTGAATAGCAAGCCCTGTAATATTACCTCCTTAATAAACCCTGAACCAATCCACTCTCCACTCTTGCTTTCTTCTCTTACTTCTAGGCGATGTCTGTCTCTTTTCAGATGAGAGGTCCCTGTTTCTATTCTTCCTCCCATGTCATGTTCCCAGCCTCATCACTTGCCCTTGGACCACTTCCATCACCTCTTGCTTTCTGGCACAATCTAATTCCTTTCCCACATTGCTGCCAGTTGGGTCTTTTTTAACACATGAGATCCAGAATCTTTAGTATTGCATATGAGGCCTTTTGTAACCTGGTATTTCTCTGTGTCTCCAAATTTATCTCCATGTCACCTGCCACATGCACTGTACCGTCCCTGCTTCTATGCTTTTGCTATGTTGCTCATGACAACCCCCATTATTTGTCTGCCTTACTTTTCTTTGCCCTTTGGAAGCTCCATTTAGATTCTATCCCTTCTAGAAAACCTCCCTTGATTTCTCACAATTCAAGATATGTGGCTCTTGAGTTCCCTATCTAACTTCTGCCATGGCACTCATCGCAGAATATTCTCTCTCCCACAAGATTGAGAGATCTGACAACAGGAACTCAAACTGTGTATAACGGGCACAGAGTCAATGCTCAGTTAATATTTGTTGAATAAATTAACAGCTGCATAACACATCTTGAATACAGTTAGAGAAGTATAGATATCTGGGCACAAAATAAAAAGGCAGCAAAACTGTTGACTCTGGAGGGAATTGTGAGATGGAAGGTCAACTAAGGAATTTTCATTTTCCTCCTTATACACTTGATTTAAAAAAAATAATTACTGGGGTGCCTGGGTGGCTTAGTGGGTTAAGCAACTCCTTCAGCTTGGGTCATGATCCCAGAGTCCTGGGATTGAGTCCCGCATCAGGCTCCTAGCTCCACAGGGAGCCTGCTTCTCCCTCTGACCTTCTCCCCTCTCACGCTCTCTCTCTCTCAAATAAATAAATAAAATCTTAAAATAAAATAATAACTGGCCGGCTGTATAGAAGTTATAAGACCAAGAGAGCCTGACATGAAAGACATGAGAGTTGTTTGAACTGGGGCCTTGCTCTTTTAAAATTTTTTTTTTTTTTAAGATTTTACTTATTTATTTTTGTAAGAGAGAGAGAACAGGACGGGGGCGGGGGTGGGCAGCAGAGGGAGAAACAGAATCCCTGCTGAGCAGGGAGCCCCGATATAGGGCTCTATCACAGGACCTGGAGATCATGACCTGAGCTGAAGGAAGATGCTCAACCAACTGAACCACCCAGGCAGCCCTAACTTGCCCTTCTCTAGACTCCCAACAAAGTGAGTAACCCCAGCCAAACCTCTTAACTATTTTGGGCCTCAAAGTCTCCATGTAAAATCAGGATTGGCTAAACTAGCTGTTCTTCTAGAATATTTCCTAACTCTAAAATTTTACTATTTTACAAATGGAACGAATTAACAACTTCATAGTAGAACTTGGAGCCCCCTTCTTCTGTTCTCAGGCAATATTTATATGCTCCTTGGATGTTTAAAAAAAAAAATGCTATTCCACATTCTCTAGGACCCATTTAATACCTCAGGGTAGCAGGTATCAAAGAAAGTGTTCATTTGCTCTCTTGGCATGCCTGACTTTTTGGGGAGGGATAAAAAAAGTCTGCACAACAACATGTTTCTTCTGAGCTGTATTCTCCAAACCAGTATTCCAAGAGATGGAAATAGGTCACCTCAGCGGAGGTCAAGTAAATCTGGGAACTTGCTGCATTTTAAAGTCCTTTTTGAAAGTGTGCAACCTATTTTGGTTTATTGAAGGCTCAGAGAAGTCTAGCAGTGTAGAAATGTGCTATCCAGCACTTCCCTAACCAATGTGAATGTGGAACACTTTTATCATGGGGCATGTATTCATATTCTGTGGCAATTTGTTATGATGGCACCAACTTGGGAAACTCTGAGAGCAACCTTTACTCCTGTTCCCTTTAGTTTTTGGTCATTCATAAACTTCCTTGTATAAGCAGCTTGACTTAAGCTAGGACTATTTCATGGCATGATAAGTGCCCTGGGTGATTCTTTTCCAATCAGACCATTATCTCCACTGAATCCATTTTTCTGTTTCAGACTGCCCCAATATAAGAATTTATTTCTACAGCATTTCTTTTTCTTTCTTTCTTTCTTTCTTTCTTCTTCTTCTTTCTTCCTTTCTTCTTCTTTTTCTTTTAAATTATTATACAGAGAGAAACAGAGAGGGAACACAAGCAGGGAGAAGCAGGCTTCCCATTGAGCAGGGAGCCCAATGCTGAGCTCTGAGCTGAAGACAGATGCTTAAGGACTGAGCCACCCAGGGGCCCCTCTATAGCATTTCTTAAAGTTATATACACACCACCTTATAAGACTTCCATTTTATTTTCCTGCTACTGATTATAGTGGCTATAGCTTTTTCTTTGTAACATTTTAAGACATTTGTATAGCTACATACTTATACAAATTTTCCAGCTGATCTTGTTGACACTTAAATTTTCTATAAAATACATTATCTTAGAAATTGCTTCAATTTCTTGTCCTATCCCGCGTGAACCATACGTTATTGGTAGTTAGAAAACAGAAAGTGCAGAAGACCATATTCTTTCCATATCCCTTTGCACATTATCCAGAGAGGTCAGTTGATCTCTGAGGTAGTATATCATCCTGTTGTCAGCAGTACATGCTGAAAATCTGTAAAATGTCTCTCTCGTGTTTTATTATTTGGACAGCAGTTTCTCACCCTTCTTCTAAGCAGATCTACTAATGCTTCATCAACTTAAGATCAGAGTTGAGGCCTCAAGCTGAAAAATTAAAAAGCTTCGATTTCTTGTCCTACTTTATAGGAGTTTATTTTTAAAGCAGGCAGAGAACAGGGTTTGGATGGTCTGTGCTGCTGGACCTCACATGCTCAGCGTGACTGTGGACAGCTGCAACCAAAGTTAGCAAGAGGCTAACGGGCTCTGACCTGACTGTGGAACACCATCACTAATCTGCAGGGAACACCGGCGGCTGAAGCCAAGGTTGTTGACAGCTGTCTCCTTAGAAGCATTTCAGAACAACTTCAGTGAGCCTGACTGTAACTCTTTTTAAAATCTTTTGCTTTCAAATTTTGGAGACCAAGTAGTTGAATGAAGCTAATCTGAATAATGTCATAATAGCTCCATTTAGAACTCAAACAAAACAATACATTTAAAGGAGTTGTGGGGACACCTGGGTGGCTTAGTTCTTGGGCTTCTGCTTTCAGCTCGGATTGGTCCCCGTTTCTAGGGATTGAGCCCCGTGTTGGGCTCCCTGCTCAGCAGAGAGTCTGCTTCTCCCTCTTCCCCTGCTTGTGTTTCCTCTCTCACTGTCTCTCTCTCTCTCTGTCAAATAAATGGATAAATTCTTAAAAAGAAAAAGAGAGAGAGAGAGAGAGAGAGAGAGAGGTCTGTGAAATGAATGCTGTTTAGAAAGAAAATAAAGTATCACTATTATTGGCATTGTTTTTAAATAACAGACCCAGTGGTTATATGACATATGGATAAAATTGACCCAAGAAAAAAGAAAAAAAAAGTTGGAAGTATTTTAACATATCATTTATAGTTAAGCCATTTTATAGGTCTGATAATTTAAGAAGATTGAGTATTGGCTTAAGAACAGATCAATTAATGGGAGAGAATAAATAAACCAGAAATTAATGGTATAAGAATTCAATATCAGATAACAGCAGTAAAACAAATCAAAAGGGTATGAGAATATTATTACCTAGTGTCATGGTAACCAGATAGCCACAAAAATAATTACCCCCATCTTGTGCTCTATACTAGTGTTTCTAAGAAGGATTTGCATATTAAAACTAGGGTGCTGGGGCGCCTGGGTGGCTCAGTAGGTTAAGCCGCTGCCTTTGGCTCAGGTCATGATCGCAGGGTCCTGGGACAGAGTCCTGCATTAGGCTCTCTGCTCAGCAGGGAGCCTGCTTCCCTCTCTCTCTCTCTGCCTGCCTCTCCAGCTACTTGTGATTTCTCTCTGTCAAATAAATAAATAAAATCTTAAAAAAAAATAAATAAAACTAGGGTGCTTTTAGAGCTAAATAAACAAATAAATAAATGCCAACTTAAGCATTCAATAATAGGGAATTGCTTATGTAAATTATGGCACATTTATGAGACAAAATTGTAAACAGTTATTAAAAATTATGATTACTGTCTTAATCTGTTCAGGCTGCTATAGCAGAATATGATACTTTGGTTTATAAACAACAGAAATTTACTTCTCACAATTCTAGATGCTGCCAAGGTTAAGACACTTGTTCGTGGCTCTGTATCTGGTAAGTGCCCCGTTCTGATTTATAAATGGCTGTCTTCTCACAGGGTTCTCATGTAGTGGAAGGGGTTTGGGTACTCTCTGGGGTCTCTTTTGTAAAGGCACTAGTTCCATTCATGAGGGCTCTTTATGACATAATCCCTTCCCAAAGCCTTCCTCTCAATATCATCACGTTAGTGGATAGGATTTCAACATATGAATCTTGGGGAATGCAAACAATCAGCATATAGGAATTATAAAGAGTATTTGGCAGTAAAAAAAAGAAATACAGTAAAAAGGGTGGAATATAGCACAATTCATGCTCCTACATCACTTAAGAAAATCCTTGAAGAAAATCTTAAATAACAGTGATTTAAAGTAGAGAAACTTATTTCTCTGCTAAATTAACATCCACTTGGCTGTCCAATGCTTTCATGGTAACAGCCCACAGATACAAATCTTGTTCCACTGTGCATGGGCTCAACCTCAAAGTTGAATATGAAAACATCTGTGTTTCAGGCAGAAAGAGGAAGGGAAATGAAGGAAAAAAGGCCAAGGGTACTTGTGCTCTCTTTAAAAGATGATTCCCAGACATTGCCACAGGACCATTCTCCTTAATTCCCTGTGGCCTGCACTCAGTCAAGTGGCCACTCCTAATTGCAGAGAAAGCTGGGAAATGTTCTCCAAACTGGATGGTCTTTCGTGCTGTCAACTGTCAGAGGCTCTGTCATCACAGGAAGGGAGAAGGGATTTTGGAAGATGACCGAAAGTCTCTGTTTTCACACCATTTTATAACCCCATAAAAAAGCAAAGAGGGAAAAGAATAGAAGGAAATAAACCTCTGGAAGAGACTAGGTCATGTAATGAAAGATACCCAATTCCTATTTTTGCTTCTTTGTTGATTTTAAAGTCCCTCCCTGGGTTGTACCACCAAGAAGTTTTCCTTTTTTTCCTGGCCTCTCCTCTCTTTTTTTTTTTTTTCCTGTCCTCCCTTTCTCTGGCTCCTGTCTTCTGGTTTGCCCTCTGCAAATACTCCCTGCTTGGCAGGGAGTCTGCTTCTCCCTCTGACCCGCCCCCTTCTCATGCTTTCTCTCTCTCTCTCTCTCAAATAAATAAATAAAATCTTTAAAAAAAAGAATGATAATTTTAAATAGTAAATATTCGTGGCATTCTATTTTGATTTTTAAAGTTATTTTTATTTGAGATTTATTTTGTGTTGTTCTTACCTTCTTTTAGTGTTTATGATCAGGTAGAGATTATTTTTTCATGTTTTTATGTATTTACATATTAATATATACTATTTAGATGCTATATATATTTACATGTTAATATATCAAGGCCATAATAATAATAATAACCTTAGGGGCACCTGGCTGCTTCAGTCTGTAGCACATGCTCCATGGGCATGGAGCCTACTTAAATAAATAAAATAAATAAAATAAATAAATAAAATAAAGCAAAGTAAGTAATAATCTTAATTTATGATTATATCATTTAATTATATCATTTAATAGAAAAACCTCTGAAAATTTTTGTATATCACAGAAAAATGATTCATTGCTAATTAGTGAACAACACATAAATAAAGCATTATGGTCAATACAGAAAACATTTGATTTTGGAATTTCAAGGAAACCTGATTTCTTGTTTCTGAATTCTAAAGATGAATAATTGTTGGGGATTTAGCAGGTCACGGCAAAAGTCACAGAAATGACAAAAGGCAATAAGCTATCATAAAGATGGGAAGTGGAGAATGTCCTGCTGCCCCACGCCTGGAGTTGTTGTGGGCATTCTGGTCAACCATGTGGTATTCATGCATTCCTGAAGCCCACACTACGTTTAATGAACTTCTGTTCCTTCTGTAAAAACCCTCTTATCTCTATTGTGACATATCGCCTTACTGTAATTTATTGGAGGTAATTTGAGGGTGTTAGAAGACCCTAACACACACACAAATTTAGAATTAAAGGATCAATCAGGGCATGACTGAAGATCGTTAACATTGGTTTTCAAGGAGGTACAATAGATGAGCAAGAAATGATTTTATTTCCCCCTCCTGATCGGATAGCTTTACCTAAATGAAAATGCGGTATAATCCTAGGCTCAGCTAGGTCAGAACACCATGCTGCCTTGTAAGTTCATTTCTGGCTCTGCCTGATGTCAGCATTGTTTAACAGGCTGCACGAGAATGCCAAAACTTCTAAAACAGAACTAAATATTGAAAAAGCACGTGATGTCTAGAACTCAGGAAGGGTTTGACAACATTACCGAGCCCCTTTCTTCTATTACAACTCACATGCTGTCTCACCATTTGTGTTATCCTGCTTCTCTCCATAGTCTGAATAAGTTATTTCTTTTCTCATTGTTTTTCCTATCCCTTGCTCTTTTGAGTCACGGCCAAAAGAAATGTTGTATCATAGATCAAAGTGCCCCCAAATGGAAATTATATTCATTTCCACATCTATTTATAATTATTATTTTTCTTTTATTTAAGGGGCAATGAACTTCATTTTAAAATTACCTATGTCTCAGCATGACTATTTTCTCTTTAGAGTATTAGACCTACATGCCCACAACATTTGTATGTATATCAATCTCAGACAACTTCATTATATTTTAGTATTTTAATAAATAGGAATACCATTCTTCAATTTTAGGTTATTTACTATTGGGGTGCAAAACTACCCTGTACATTAAAAAGTAAGGTTTCATCAAACTTTTTCTGTAAAGGACTAGCTAGTAAATATTTTAGGTTTTGCCCCAAAACATATAGTTTCTGTCAGAATTATTAAACTCTGCCTTAGTAGCATGAAAGCAGCCACAGATAATATGTAAATGAAAGAGTGTGGCTGTATTCTAATAAAACCTTGCTCATGGACACTGAAATTTAGACTTGATGTCATTTTCATTCACCACAAAATGTTCTGTTGAATTTTTTTCAAGCATTTAAAAATGTACAAACCACATATGTGGGCCATACAAAAACAAATCATGGGCTGGATCTGACCCATGGGCCATAGTTTGACACCTTATGTATTATGCCACATCCATACATACTAGAAATACTTTCAAAATGATGGTTCCTATCCACTTTTAATGGTAAAGAATGAATATTGTAAAGACCTATTTAGAAACTGTCCCTGCTCCCCTTCCCCCAGGGGATTTACTTGGAGACAAGTCCCGGAAACCAGCTTCAGGTAACAAAGCCTAGACACAAGGGTGGGTCAGGGAAGGTGGAAAATTCAATCAGTGGAGGGCATGCATACTGTCTCCCTGGTTACCAAGGAGTATGGGCCCTGCCCCTTGGGAGCCTTTTGGGTGCCAATCCTAACCAAGGTGTGATAGGCTAAATCAAATGTCTACTAGGATAAATTGTAACTCAATTGGTCACCTAGCATCACTGTGGAGTTTCCTGTGTGTGTTACAATCTCATTGGCCACCTGTGCGTGGCCAGGCCCGACCACATGGCCTTTGCCCTTAAAAGCTAGGCTGTGAAACAGAGAAGGGTTGCCTTCTCTTCTAAGAGGTGCGGCCCCAAATGTTCGGTTAGATTCTTAATGCTTGGTGCGAAATAAAGCTTTGCTTGACCTTCGCTTTTGTATCAGTCTCGCTCCTTTAATCACAGACCCGTTTTGGGGGCATAACAAATATTACAGTGTTAGTTAGGAGCCAGAAATCCAGTTTCATAGGTAGATCTCTAACAGTTTTGAATTCACTGATTTATATACTCCACTACTTTGTATCAGGATGATAGGGAGATAATAACTAGCTTCCATTTGAGTCAAAGTGGCTTAGTTAATCAGATGCAGAAATAAAATTGGATTAATAATGCTACCCTCTCATTCTCAAAGGAGAATTGAAAGAAGTAATTAGTGATATTACATCATACAAGAAGTAAAATTGCTATATAAATATGGAATTTAATAAGGCATGTGGACCTGGCTTTAATCAAACCCAATTATGAATGTCTAGATTCACACAAAGGAGATTGCGGGCTGATTGCTTACTTTACCAAGAGGACATGCTTGTATCCCTTTATTCCACAGTCTCAATGAGTACATTTAAAATATAATTTGGTTTGCACACAGCTTTCCTATAATTTATCACATAAAATGAAGAACTTTAAAATGATACAAAAATATCTATAAAATTTTCACCCACCCACTCTCTACCATGCTCATGTAAAAGCACAAATTAAAGTCTGAAAAAAAAAATCTATCATCTGGTTCCTACTTCAAAATGATCAGTGAAGCCCTGGAAGGGCTCTAGCTGTTGCCCTGCAAAGATGTTTTTCCATGCATCAAAGAAGACATTTGGTATCTAGGGAGCTGAGGTTATTTGCATATTGAATGTTTACATTTGGAAAATTTCAAAATGCCAGAAAACAATCCTTTTAGCCTCATTTCTACCTAAATCTACCTTCTGGGTCAGCCTTTCCCTCTTCTGCTCTCCACTTCAGTCATCATTGAACTCAAAAAACTTTTCCAGCCTGGCTTCAACCACGAACCAGTACTGAACTCCTAGCCATGCATGATTTGCTTCCTTTGCCTTTGGAAACATTGGGTTTGTGGCAGCCTCTAGATAATATTCAGAAGAATATTATTATTATTATTATTATATAATATATTATATATTATTATAAATATATATATTATATATATATTATATATATATATATATATAATATATATATATATATATGGTGCTTGCTGGTGCTTGCTGTGAAGTGGATGGTTTCTCAGTAGGGGCAAACCTTTGCTTCTTTTGCATGTTTTCCACATGAATTGTAAAATGGAAATTCTTACACATATCAGGTGAGAATAAAGTGACTAGGCTGGGTTCCACTTGCTCTGACGTGGTAGTGGAACCATTAGGGGTAACTGGGGGTTTTGCCACATATCTTAAGGGTGCAATTCTGGTAGGAAAATCTCAATCTTCATAAATCTCCTTCCATTCTTCCAATTAGATATTTGGTGTTTGCTCTGTTGAGTCTGACCCTCTCAATTCTCTTCATTTTTGGCTTAGCTATAACTAGATCATGCCAACACAAAACTCACCCAGTCTCAAGTAGGATATAGATTTACTTTCTAAAGGAAAGTTAGACTTTAAAATTCCAGATTTCCATAGTTTTACACAGAGTACTTTATCTGACATTAAAGCTTACTGTTATTAAAGTCCTTACTGGCAAATAATTTTACAGATGTGGAAAGTACCACAGACAAGTAATTTTCCTAAAAGTTGTCAGAGAATCTGGATGCCTTGGATTTGAGTATCTAGCTTATCCTTTGAGTTGCTCCTCATCTTAATTTAAAAAAGAAAACCATAAAGTTAAATAGATTTTCCTTAAGGCTGACAAATCTCTTTGGATATTCCAGAACATTCCAAAAAACACCATTAGAAATAGCACAGGTTTCCCCCACTCCTTGAAATTTCTATGCTGAGTTTTCAATTTTTACCTTAAAACATTAAAATAGCCACCTAAGTATAATTACTCTAACTAGAATTTGACTTTTTCTTCTTATCTTCTATTTAAAGTGATATTTCAGATGGTTTCTCAAAGGTTCACTTTTATATCAAGTATTTAATAAGACTCACTTATCACTTTCCTGATGAAGCCACTTTTATAGAGTGAGCTTCAGAAACAGACATAATAGATCTTATATTCAAGGCTTAGACTATCAAACCATATGATCTCTGAAAATTTATAGAAGATGATGTGTACAATAATATTTCCTTTAAATAATACCTTGGTGTGTTTCTATGTATATGTCACAGAAATTTTTAATTCATAGTATTAATACTATGGATTCATAAAATGATTAGATGTTGAGATTCTTACTAGACCAAGAACCAGAGAGGATAATAAATAGACACATAGCTTTACAAATTCTTTTTTTTTTTTTAAGATTCTATTTATTTATTTATTTATTTTAAAGATTTTATTTATTTATTTGACAGAGAGAAATCACAAGTAGGCAGAGAGGCAGGCAGAGAGAGAGAGAGAGGAGGAAGCAGGCTCCCTGCTGAGCAGAGAGCCCGATGTGGGACTCGATCCCAGGACCCTGAGATCATGACCTGAGCCGAAGGCAGCGGCTTAACCACTGAGCCACCCAGGCGCCCAGATTTTATTTATTTTGACAGACAGAAATCACAGGTAGGCAGAGAGGCAGGCAGAGAGAGAGGAAAGGAAGCAGGCTCCCTGCTGAGCGGAGAGCCCGATGCAGGGCTTGATCCCAGGACCCCGGGATCATGACCTGAGCGAAAGGCAGAGGCTTTAACCCACTGAGCCACCCAGGTGCCCCAGCTTTACAAATTCTTAATGAAACTGTTATGTAGAACTGACCAGAAAAAAGGAGATGAACAATATAGCCTAGAATATTAAAGTAATAATTGTTCATCGGAGGTCTAAACTATCACTGAACTCTATTTCTAAAACTAATAACACACTATATGTTCATTGAGTTGAAATAAAATAAAAATAAAAAATAAGTTAAAAAAAGGAAGACTAAACTAAAGAAAGGCAGGCAAGAACCAGAATTGTGAGTCCTCATTACAATGACATTTTCTAAGAAGTAGACTGTGCAGTCACTCTTCTGTTCATGCTTTCCATCAGTAAGAATTTTTAGACATCTACTATGATCAAGGCATTGTAACATGCACTGGAAATTCACTCAGATCTTTGCCTTCTCTGACGTCAGGTCTAATGAGAGCTCCTAATCTGTAAGAACAAAGCATGTCCTACCATTTGTAATAAAGTACTCATTACCCAGTTCAAAATTTCAAAGGATTTCTTCAATGTATTAATAAAGGTATATCAACTGTTCATAGAAATTGCATTGAATACGGTATGAAATGGTTTAGCTTTCACATATCAGTGATAAAGGGTGAGAAGCTTTATTGCATTCAGATGTGCAGGTTGCTACATCTGGGGTTGGAATTGAGGTAAATTCAAGAGAAGAAATGTGCCTTATCAAACAATGAAAATCTCGATTATATTTCTGGATCCATCGCTGAGGCATTGTATTTGTTTTCCTGAGCTTCAGTTTTCTCATCTATAAAATACTTGAGTTAAATCACTAAAATCCCTTCTAGAATTTAGTTCAATATATATTGAGAATTTAAAAATGGGAAGAAGTTGATTTGTTCATCAGGTGTCAGGACTGATATGAGTTGAACAGCTGTAGGTTCTACAGTTAAAATGACCAAGAATCTACAACAAAGAAAGGAAGCATATAAAGAAAGATTTTTTCTTTTCCCAAGGATTAGGAGACAGGCAGCAAACATTAATAGCAATGCATAATAACTTGGCTAGAATGTGCTTGACCTGAGTTTGTACAATATGCATCTTAACAAAAAAAACTTTCTTGACAACTTAACCCCTTCCCACTTCAACCCCATTTCCTTGCTTCTCATTCACAGCAAATATACTGAAAAGAGACATCTTTATTTGCCAGCTCCATAATTCTATCGCCATTGGGTTTGTGACCTTTTACTCCACTAATACTCTTTTAAGTCACCAGTGCTCCCCACATTGCCAAACCTGGGGATTATGTATCTGTCCTCTCTTTTCCTCCTCCTCTCAGCAGGGCTGACACACTCAAAAACTCCCTCCTTGTATCCTCTTGTGCCCAGTTCTCTTGTGCTGCCTGCCTCAATATTAGCACTTCCTGTCTCTAGTTCTTTCTCCTCTTCCTGTTCTCTCTGTTTTGGAGTGGGGTGGAATTCAGTCTTCTCTATCTACGCTACTCTCTGCGCCTAGATGATCTCATTTGCCCCATGGCTTTAAAACGCATTTATGCTCCAGTGACCTCCAAAGATTTATCTAGTGGTCACTGCACCTCTTCTACCTGTCCCCTGGATGGCAATATGTATATTCAACTCAACATGTCTAAAGAGAATGCTGAAAACTCTTCCATGACCATCTCTAGGAAAGCTGTTCTTTGCACAGGTTCCCTGTTTTAGAAGATGGTACCCACAAGCCTCTCGCTGTGAAGTTCAAAGATCTGGGTATGCCTCAATATTTCTCTTTGTCTCATTTCCCCCATCCTCACCCTTGCCCCTGTCATCTGATCTTTCTGATAATCCTGTCAGCTCTACCTTCAGAATAGATTCCAAACTCTGAGACTTCATTTTCCGTTCAATCACCTGATTCAAGCCACCACACCTTCTACACGAGACACTGATCTGACTGGTCTTTTTTTTTTTTTTTTAAGATTTTTTTCAAAGATTTTATTTATTTGACAGAGATCACAAGTAGACAGAGAGGCAGGCAGAGAGAGAGAGAGGGAAGCAGGCTCCCCGCTGAGCAGAGAGCCCGACAAGGGCCTCGATCCCAGGACCCTGAGATCACGACCTGAGCCGAAGGCAGCGGCTCAACCCACTGAGCCACCCAGGCGCCCTTTTTTTAAGATTTTAAACATTTATTTATTTATTTATTTATTTGCTACTTATTTATTTGACAGAGAGATAGAGAGAGAAAGTATAAGTAGGCAGAGTGGCAGACAGAGGGAGAGGGAGAAGCAGGCTCTCTGCTGAGCAGGGAGCCCGATGCTGGGCTCAATCCCAGGAACCTGAGATCATGACCTGAGCTGAAGGCAGCCGCTTAACCAACTGAGCCACCAGGCACCTGTGATCTAACTGGTCTTAACAACCCAAGTGATTTTTATTTTCCCCCACGAACAGTCAAATTTTTATTAGTTTTTAAAATGTGGATCATAATCAGTGTATCTTAATTTCTCTATGCCACATTGCTAGGAAATAAGTTAGAAGTCATCTTTTAAATTCTTGTTTTGAAATAATGTTTGATTTACAGATGAGTTGCAGAGGGAGTACAGAGTTCCCATACACTCTCAGTTTTCTCTAATGTTAGCATCTTATATATAACCCTAGTGCATTACCAAAACTAAGAAATTAACCTTGGTATGGGGCTACTAAGTAAACTGTGCCCTTTATTCACATTTCACCAATTTTCCCACTAGTGCCTTTTCTTCTGTCCCAGGATCGCACCCAGAATATCACCTTGCACTTACTCACATGTCTCTTTAGTCTCCTTGAATCTGCCATATTTTCTGTCTTGCCTTATCTTTTAGGACTCTGGCGGGCACTTTTAAAGAGTATGGGTCAGACATTTGGAATAATGTCCCATGCCCCTTGGTTTGGGTTTGTTTCATGATTTCTCATGATTCGACTAGAGTTATGGGTTGGGGGAGAGAAAACCATAGAGGTGAAGTACTACTGGCACTGCAGCCTAAACATATAACACTCACTTCTTGCATTAAACCGCATAATGGCTTCCCATCATACTTAAAATCCAAGCTCCTTCCCATCGCCTGAGAGGCTCTGCTCTCGCCATGTGGTTCCAGCCTGTTTCATGAGCTGTCACCTGTATTGTTCTCCTTCTAGTCATTATGACTCAGCACACTGCCCTTCTTGTTCCACAAACATACCAAGCTCAGTCCTACCTCAGGGCTTTTGACCCAGCTGTCTCTGCAGCCTGCTGTGTTTATTCCTTTAGATCTTTGCATGGCTGACCCTTGCTTGTCATTCATAGAAGAGCTAGTTTGAATGTCATCTCCTTAGAGACCTCTTTCCCTAACTCTCCATTTAAGACTACCTCCCATTGTGTCCCTCCCCATCACATTATTTTTTTCATCTCACCTGTTAAAACTTGAGGAAAATCTATTTGTATTTAAGTTGTATATTGTTGGTTCTCCCTCTAGAAGGCAGAAGAGAAACTCATCTTAGCTGTTTGTTACTTTAACTCTAGGGTCATGAACAGTGCTTGGGACATATTGATAATCAGTAAATACTTGTTAAATAAATACATGGATATTACAAAGAAGGAATCCTAGGTTTCAGATGGAAGAACTCTAAGAGGCTTTAAGATAAACTGTTTCTACTTTATTGCATAGAAGGACTGAGTTGTAGAAAGGTGAAGGACAGGTAAGCTGGTCATTTAAAATAGTTACACAGCCGTTAGTGGCAGAACCAATGACTAGCACCCACATCATTTGACTCCTACCTCAAGCTTTAAAATGGATTCCATCCTTCCTGGATACTTTTGAATATGATTTCAGGTACGACTTCGGCTATCATTAGTTTCTGATTAACCTTTTAAAGTCTTGTGTTATAAGTAAGAAGGAATTCATTCTACTGTTTCCCTGCTGCTCTGAGCACCTGGGCTGCTAAGAGAACTTGTATAGTGACATAAATCGGTGCCATTACAACTTGTACTTTCCAGCCTCACCTGGGTTCTCAAAGCTCTCTAAAATATTTCTGCTTATTCCTACTTGCTTCTCTTCTCCATCTGCACAGCAGCTGTGGCAAACTTTCATAATTCCCTTCATTTATATTTATTGAATGACTTTACCTTCAATTTCTCATGAACAGAGAAATGACTTAGTCAACAAATTTTTCAACTTTCCACAATCCTAACTGTAAACTTCCCTTTACTTTCTGTGATACATCTTTTCTTTGTAATCATAACTCAACTCTGCTTTAAATGAAATATTCTACCCAAAAAAATGCTTTGATAAGGTAGACCCTTTCTTCCTTCAAGAAAATCTGTTTTCTCTTGAGTTCCATTCATTCCATATCTTTGTGCAGTACCTGTAGTTATGATCTATATTTCCAATAGAGATGTGAAGGTGACCTAACTGTATTTTCAACTCCCATCTTTTATTAGTATTTCATATTTATATTTCTAACCAGACATAGTTATGGGAGAGATTTCCTTATCCCATGATGATGGGATGCCCCAAGCACTATTTTCCTACCACATCTTACTGAGATTTACCTGGAGAAATAAATTTTCAACTATTGCCATCAAACTAATCAACAGATGCTTATTAAGACTCTACCATAGTCCAGGCATTGTGTTAGGCCCTTTATTTTCTGCTTCAAACAACTCCAGCAGGATCTGATTAACTTTGCTCCAACTAACAAAATTAGTCAGAATTCTGAAGAAGTTGATCTAGAGGAAAAGATTAGATGGATCTTTTAATTAAATGTCTTTTTTCTATCAGAATTTATTATGCATGAAAATTGACATGCTCTGCATTTTTGCTAAGCAAACTCAGGAAAGGCTTCTGCATTGAAGCAAATGAGCACAGTAGAAAAAATAATCAGAGGGACAAGGTTGTGCTCTTGTAGGAATCCAAAATTCACATGCAGTCTGTAGAAGCTGGTTACTTCTAACAGGCTCTGTATGTTTTAGGCAATATGGGAGAGAAAGTGTATATTCTGGACATTAATGATAAATCCTCCACTTCTGATCTGATTGACTTAAAAATGTTCTAAGAGGGGTACCTGTGTGACTCAGTCGATTAAGCATCTGACTCTTGATTTCCACTCAGGTCATGATCTCAGGATTGTGAGATCAAGCCTCATACCCAGCAGGGAGCCTGCTTGGGTTTCTCTCTCTCCTTCTTCCTCGACTCCTCCCACTCTCCTCTTCTCTTTCTCCCTCTCTCAAGAAAAAAAAAATGTTCTAAGAATGCTTGAAACAGGTATACAAGAAAGGTACAAAGATCTAAAATTCTACGTTTATCTTGTGATTCCAATTCCATGTCTTCACCCACAAAGTCCTAGATTTTTTGCCCATGTCTGTCAAATAAAGTACAAAGCAAACCTTAAGATTAGAACTCCTAGGGTGTCAGTCTGGCTCCTTTGGTAGAACACGTTAACTCTTGATCTCTGGGTTGTGAGTTCAAGCCCCATGTTGGGCCTAGAGCTTATTTAGGAAAAAAAAAATATTAGAGTTCTTGTTGGGAGGGCTTTTTCCTTTGTGAAGGATCCTCCTTGATCTAGTGAATGAGTATCAAGTTATAATTCAAGAGAAAAATATATTAAGATAGGGAAAATGTGATCGGGGTAGAAAGGAGCAAGTTAGTTTAGTAGCACAGTACTTATCATAACTCAAGAAATTGAAGGGGATAGATTAATGTCTAGTGTAGATTGGCAAAAAAAAATTTTAGGCTGAGATAGCTTTAGTAGTGGAGGTCTGAGGTGTGGTATTGGTGAGGGAGCAGGAGGCTGGCTGAAGACAGAGCAAGGGCTGGCACCTTGTACCCCCTCTCCATTTGCTCCCCCTCAGTAATATGTGTAGCATTCCTCAGGCACCCCTGACTGCCATAAACGATAAACAAATAGTTAACTTGCAGAGATCACAATCCTGCAAGACAGGAATCTCCCTTGCTCTACAAATGTCCTGGAGATCTACAAACAGGAAGGTTACCTTATCAATAGCACAAATTTCCAGAGGCAAATAACTCTCAGTTCCTCAAGCCGTAATGCCTCCCTCCCACCATAAACGAAACTGGAGGAGGCTGAGGTAGAAGGGAATTTAAATGATAGCAGAATCCTATCACCCCACCAAGAATCTCCCAACTATCTTGATGTTAATGGTTGGCCTAAAGACGATATTGATCAAGCCACAAGGGCAAGGCTTCCTCCTGGCACCTTATAGGCCCTATTTAACATACGAAAACTCCGTTGAAATTTCCCTTCCCCTCACCTTCCCCCAACCGCAAGGTATATAACCTGCCATCCCTCACAACCCAGGGCAGCAGCTCTTCCTGCCCACAGGTCATGTCCCCGTGCTTTAATAAACCACCATTTTGTGGGGCGCCTGGGTGGCTCAGTGGTTTGGACTGCTGCCTTCGGCTTGGGTCATGATCTCAGGGTCCTGGGATCGAGCCCCGCATCGGGCTCTCTGCTCCGCAGGAAGCCTGCTTCCCTCTCTCTCTCTCTCTCTCTCTGCCTGCCTCTCTGCCTACTTGTGATCTCTGTCTGTCAAATAAATAAATAAAATCTTTAAAAAAAAAAAAAACCACCATTTTGCACCAAAGATATCTCAAGAATTCTTTCTTGGTCATCGGCTCCGGACCTCAGCCCACCCAACCTCACCTAAGTTCTAGAACTTCATCAGTATTGGATCTCAAGTGTAAGTACAGGCTAAACACGGAAGATCAATGAGTGATGTTTGCTTTGGGTGTGGAGTTGGAGAAGCTAGCACTCACACAGTGTATTTGCCCGACTGAGTCTAATGTACTACCATCATGCTAAAAAAGTGTCTGGAGCGTAATATGAAAATAGGATTCCTAAAAATGAAAGGAAAACTTGATCTTTTGGCCCCCACAAAGTATGTAAAACATTGGTTAAATAAAAGATGAGGGAAGAGATAATTAATAGCTCTTGATAGGAAATAATTAATAATTAATAGCTCTTGAAAGAAATTCTACAATCTCGTAATATTTGAAATTTGTGGGGCTCCTGGGTGGCTCAGTGGGTTAAGCCTCTGCCTTCCGCTTAGGTCATGATCTCAGGGTCCTGGGTTGGAGCCCCACATCGGGCTCTGCTCAGCAGGGACCCTGCTTCTTCCTCTCTTTCTCTTCCTACCTTTTTGCCTACTTGTGATCTCTGTCTGTCAAATAAATAAATAAAATCTTAAAAAATATATATGTACATATATATATATTTGAAATCTGTGAACTTTGATGTAGTTGAAATAGCATGAAACATGAGGCTAATCATCAAATAAGTAATGAGATACACACTAAATCAAAACAAAGAAAGTATACATTCCTATTTTCCAAAGATGTGTAATCCAACCATCACTGATTAGTTCCGCTAAATCCAAGATTTAAAATCTTGAATCTAAACACCATTTAAGCCTAAGGTTTGAACAAGTACTTAATGCTCAAGGTCTTTTCCCATTTGTCTTTTTTTTTTTTTTAAATGCTGATTCCAAATAGAGTTTTTTCTGTAATTTGCCAGTCAAGAAATTTCTCTACCTCTCTCTTTCAGTTTAATTTAGTTTCTTTTATAAAACAATTCTGAGATGAGATGTAATAGGAAACAAAGAGAAGGTGAATGAAATAAAATGACTAATCACCTAACTAAATTAGAGGCTTATCTCTCTGACTGGCTGAATCTATTTTAGGCAACATTCTGAGTTGGTTAATACCTATACATTTATGAGGAGTTCAGTGTATTTTACAAAACAATAGTGCCACAATCAAAGTTAATCTATTTATTTCACACCTAGCTAAGTAAAAATATTTAGGAAATAGATGTCCTTTACCATATTTTATGGCTCACTTTATGTGCTTAAATTGGCTATTTTTTTAAGACGGGGAGATTATGAATGTGTATGCACATTATGCAATGTATGATGAATAACATTTCAAATCATCTCTAAGACCCAGACAAAATATGTTCTATTTGTTCTGTGAATTTTTTTAAAAAGTCAACTTACAAAAGATGACAAGATATCCAAGCCTCGTAAAATTACTTCTGTGCTCAACCTTCTCCCTACATCATTCATTTCTTAAAGGGAGAAGGCACACATCCAACTTTTGAGAAGCTGTAGTTTTGTTGTGCTAAGTATGTTATTTCAGCCTCTTGAAGCAAAGAAAGCCTCAAGGAACAAGTGAAAGCATGGCTCTGAAATGATGTTTCTTAGGGAAGAAATGGAAATGAGTTCTCTTCCAATTACTTGATTACTTCTCATAATATCAGCATACTGTAGCTTATTTAGGAAAAGTGTATTAATGAATTTGATTAAATAAATATTTATTGAATATGTACCTCAATATGTTTAAGGTACCAGGCTAAGTACAGTAGAGGAATGCCAGGATAAATAAAAGACAGACTTTTCCATCAAAGAAGCCACGAGCTGGTGGGGAACTTAGACATTTATATAAATCTGTCTCTCTGCCAAAAATGTGATTAGGGTAAACAAAATATAACCAGAGAAGTAGAATCAGAGAATCGTCTCACTTCAGATAAATTTACCAAGCAGGAGGCGGATGTGGACTTTGACTCCAGGTCTTCAGTTTCAGAGGTACATTTTCACAAACAGGAATACTTTTGAGGCATTACTAGTACTGAAAGGAGCCCCATTAAATGGGGGTGGGGAGATGAGGGTTAGGCTATGGAGGAAGGCAACAATGGAATTAGAAGACATTATTCCAGTTCCGTTATTTATTGGGAACTATAATTAAAGAACAATTCTAATTTAAAGTTTATTTATTGGGGCGCCTGGGTGGTTCAGTCAGTTAAGTGTCTGACATTGGCTCAGGTCATGATTTCGCGGTCCTGGGATTGAGCCCCATGATGGAGTCGGTCCTCAGTGGGGAGTCTGTTTGTCTCTCTCCTCCTTCACTCTGCCTCTCCCCTGCTCATGCTCTCTCTCAAATAAATGAATAAAATATTTTTAAAAAATTTTATTTATTTATTTATTTATTTATTTATTTTTGAATTGTCTTTACCCCCCAACATGGGGCTCCAGCTCACGACGACTCTGAGATTAAGAGTTGCATGCTCTTCAGAATGAGCCATTCAAGGTATCTAGGGAATAATTCCAATTTAAAAGCAAGATAGTGGTAGTAAGCTATATACTTAGAGTATTTTGTTATTCTAAGACATATTTTTTTGCATAGTGTAATATTTCTGAATTTAAGATTCATCTCACAATTAACATTTATATTTAATATAAAGCTGTTATTAAATTGATGTTACATCTTAGAATCAATGACATCTTTTAAAAAGATTTTATTTATTTGGCAGAGAGATTAAGAGAGAGAGAAAGAGTAGCAAGCAGAGGGAGAGTAGGAAACCTGATGAGGGACTCAATCACAGGAACCTGGGATCATGACCTGAGTTGAAGGCAGATGCTTAACCAACTGAGCCACTCAGGCATCCTACAATGACATCTTTTTTTTATAAAGACTTATTTATTCATTTTTTAGAGAGAGAGCACATACACATACACACACACACACACACACACACACACAAGAGAACAGCGTGAGGGGCAGAGGATGAGGGAGAATCCCAAAGCAGACTCCCTGGGGAGTGTGGAGCCGGGTGCAGGGCTCGATCCCAGGACCCTGATCCTGACCTGAGCTGAAGCAAAGAGCTGACCACTCAACTGACTGTACCACCCAGGTGCCCCTATAATCACTGGCATTTTAGGTGAAGAAACCTTGCTTCTGCTGCCCAAAGACCATATATCCTGGGTTCCTTGAGTCTTATCTCAACTTTCTCATCTATCAAAATGGAGTGAGGGTACCTTAGAGTTTATGAAGATTAAATGAGATAACGTATGTGAGGCACTTAACAGTGCCTGGTAGACACTAGATGTGCAGCTAAATGTAATCATAATTATTGTCATCTTTTTTGCTTTTGAGATTTACCTGTCCACACACTGAGCATCTTTCATGGCAAAGCCCCTCTAACTTAACTCTGTTCGAATTTCATCCTCATACACAAACCATGACCATATTTTAGTCACAAGCCTACTGTTTGAAAGAAAAGGATTTAAAAGGGGGTTGGAAAGATGAGGCAAATTAGAGGGGAGGGTTGCCAAATGTTGAAAACCTTCTTTGGGAACGTAACCTCTAGGAGAGGAACTACTCTGAAAGTACACAGATGCATCATGAAAACACATCAATTTTCTATTCTGTGGAAGGGAGAGCAAATTGTGGCTTCTCATCACTGAATTCAATAATCACAATAATATGATGACAGTTATCTGATGACAATGGCAGCCATGAATGGGGAGACAGTCTTCAGAAGAAAAACAATTATAATTAGACCACAAGAAGGAGGGCGGAAGAATGCAGAAAGTAGAGGGCTACAGACGGTATTGTCTAGGTTACCTAGCAACAGGGTAACTTTTTTTTTTTGTTTTTGTTAGAAAATGGCAAAATAGAATATCAAGAATAGGATGCAACGCGGAGCTCGGGGGGGCTAAAATGCCTATTATCAGTGAGGTTATAATTACATTCACAGCAACATCAGTATAAAATGATGATTTGTGGCACATGCTTCAGGGGATTGTGGCATAAACAAATGAGTGTGTGTGTGTGCACGTGTGTGTCATAATTTTATAATCATGTCTATGGGAAGGAGGAATCGGGGCGCCTGGGTGGCTCAGTGGGTTAAGACCTCTGCCTTTGGCTTGGGTCGTGGCCTTGGGGTCTTGGGATCAAGTCCCACATCAGGCTCTCTGCTCATCAGGGAGCCTGCTTCCCTTCCTCTCTCTCTGCCTGCCTCTCTGCCTACTTGTGATCTCCGTCTGTCAAATGAATAAATAAAATCTTTGGGGGAAAAAAAAAGGAAGGAGGAATAATTCAAACATAAAGAATTCAGATGGTATGGGGAAAAAATTCAGGTACCAGCCCCGACTGGAATGTGCAAGACAAAAACTTTAACTCAAGGAGACATTGAGTTCTATATGAACCAGATGTGTTGGCTAAATATAAGGCTGTTCCCGGTAATATTTACATTTTAGGAGGCAACTCCTGAAATGAACTTTGTGACGCCGTGAGGTAGAGGGGTAGGGATTTCAGCACCTGCAAGACAGATATTTTTGAAGCAGAATCTCTGTAGCAGCTGAACGAGTTTACAGCAGGCAGACAATCTGTTCTCCTGTCCGAGGTCAGTGTGCACAGATGGAACATCGCCTTCCTTCAGAAAAGGCCACCATCGTCTGTGGCAGCAGCTAGAGAACAGCCTAAGCCCTCTGTCCATCTGAACCAGCACAAGGAAGATTATTCAAATCAACCAGTTAAAAAGCAAACTTACACAATGTATTTGCCACCTAGCTTTGTTCTGTTTTCCTGGCTGGGTTCACAATCAAGAGAGTTAACTTTCTTCAACATGCAAATACTCATGTTTTTAATCTTTGAAGATCTTGCTAAGTGGACCATTAGTCAAGCTCTAGCAGGTGCGCTTCATGAAAACTTTTGAAGGGAAGCGTTTGACAAATTCCTGAGTAAGTCAGAAGGAAACCATGAAGAGGATGACCCCCTCGCCTCCATAGGTATTCGGAGATCTCTGAAAATGCCAGACCGACATTCACTGGTGTGTTCCCAAACCTCCCACATTGAGGCATAATAGTAATAAGCTAATGGCCAAATCTTTCAGGAAGAAAGTGAAATTCATACTCTCAGTTTCAGCCTGGGGCTGAGCCCCAGGGTCTCCTGAGTCTTAAAACCTTCACCTTCATTATTCTTTGGTTCTTTCTTCACTGTGTTATAACAAACACACCTGAATCTCTTAATTCTTGTCTAGCAGGGCACTAGCCACACACCCTCTTCAGTCAGCCTAGATTAAGAGCTACCCTGTCTTCCCCAAGCCGGTCTAGCTCACCGAGTCTCTACATCTGGAAAATATTGTTCGCTGCTTAAAGTATCCCTCCAACTGTGTGTGGCTGGCAGGAATTCCTGCTGCTCAGACTTTTGGTATTTATTGGGAGAGCACCGAATCCTGGTGCAAGGATGCCCAGAGGGAGTCCTGGAAAATCCTTTTGAGCTTCACAGCTGGCTCCCTTTCCAGACTTCGCAGCTGGCATTCTGTTGGCGCAGCGTGCCTTACTTACCTTCTGTCTGTCGGGATGGAGAAGCCAACTCCTCTGTATTGTCTTCGGATCTTCAAGTTCTTCTGCCAGTTTCTGCTTTCACAAGAAGAATTCTTGAGTTGATTCATTCTTAAAAGCTTTCAAACACTATCAATTCATTAATGCTCAGTCCTAAGTATAGCAGGTTTCACCAAAATATATATATATATATGGATTAAATGGGTATCGTCTAACTCTGAGAAAGTGGCATTGTTATTAAATTTAAAATAATTTTATTTGTAGGAGCTATGGAAAGAGAATTAAAATTGGATTTTTTTTGACCATTTAACTGAAATTTTAGTGGATCTTAAACTCATTCCTAAAAGTCTTCCTGATGTCAAAGTTCAGAAAGGTAATTAGATTTTATAAGGGACAGCAGAGTTGTCTTCCAAACATGTTCCCTAACTCCCTCACACTATTCTGAGTATTCCTTTTTCCAGGTCCAGGGCTTACTATATCTAAACCAATCAGTGTAATTATATACCCTTGACACCTTTATTAGTGCAGGTAACTCAGGCTTAAGTAATCAGCACATGGAATTTTCCTTGGTGGTGGTTGTGGGAAGTGTGCCTCTTCTGTAGTTTTATTTTTTTAAAAAGTTTTATTTATTTATTTAAGAAAGAGAGAGACAAAGAGCACAAGAAGGAGGAGTGGCAGGCAAAGGGAGAGGGAGAAGCATACTTCTCACCGAACAAGGAGCCCGAGATGGGGCTCGATTCCAGGACCCTGGGATCATGACCTGGGCAGAAAGCAGATGCTTTACCAACCGAGCCACCCAGGTGTCCCTCTTCTCTAGTTTTAGATGTGAACATGGAGCAGGTGGCTCCCATTGATGTTGGCAGTCACATTGGGAAGCCAACTGAGCCAAGCTGATATATGAGGCAAGGTAGATTCAAAGCACCATTTCTCACAGGGTGTGTACCCTGACTGAATGTTGCCTCAACCCCCACACAATTGCTGAACTTTTGAGTCAAAAATTCCCATTTATTATTTAATTCGGTTCGGGTTGAGTTTTTTGATACTTGTATCCAAAAGAATTTCAGCTGACATAAATTAAGCTGAGTAACCACAAATTTCTTCAGCTTTCTGGGGGTAATTCCTTCTCTTAAAACCATAATTCAGGCTTTCATCCTGGGAGACAGGTAGAAGTGCTATGCATTTTCCAACTGTTTTGAGGATGACCAGGGTGTGTGATTCTTTCTGTGTTTCTCTTGTTGCCTTTTCTTGTGGCTTTTCCACTTTCTCTTTTCCACTTTAGTTTCAGCATGATGACTCTGCTATTTCTTAAAACTACAATCCCAACCTGGAAGTTCCAAATTAGTGATTATAATAACTTTTATATTTAGGGAAGGCAGACTTTTATTTGCTTATGGACAGAATTATCATCTCTCCATAACACCTCATTGCCTGAATGTTCTCCTACTCCACCCAAACACCATTCTAGCACTAAGTTTTAAGCCATTTCTTGACTGAGCAGAAATTTATTAAAATATTTTTCCAAAGAAATGGACAATTTTCCTCAAAGAAGTTGCAACCATCCCCACTAATATAAAACACAATTTAGTTTTCTATGCGATTACATTATATAAATACTAGGCAAAACTGATAAATCACAGACCTGTACCCCTGAAACAAATAATACATTATGTGTTAATAAAAAAATAAAAATAAATAAATCAGACTATAGAACATATATAGAATATAATAGCTTCTATATAAGAAATAAGAAATTTTGAGAGCAAACTTCCTTTAAACACAAGTGCATTTAAATTACCAATGAGGATTAATATTAAGAAAATTTATCTCAAAACTCCACCCTTACAAAAATGTTTTCCTGAATCCATAGATTCAAATAAATTTACATAGATTTAAAAAATCTGCTTCATAAAGAAAAAAAAATACTAGGCAAGAAATGATGAATATGGCTGAAATTTTTATAATGTCTGAAATTGCCTTCTTCATCATAAATAATAATGAACAAAATTTGGGGAAACTAGTAGAAGGTAGGAACTATGTCTTGTTGCCTAACTTTCAGCACAGTGCAATAAATACTCAGAGATTTAATAAATATTATTTACTGTTTAGATATGAAGTCAGTAAAACAAATTTCTTATTTTATTGGGATCCTCTTTTGGATATAATTTAGCAGACAATTCTTTCTATACTTTCTATTACATTATTTTTTTCATTAAGAAAGGCTTTAGTTAAATCTCCCTACTCATCAAAAGCATCTTACATTTCATCAGTGAAGTTCTAGGCAAGTAAACATCATTGGGGAAGTATTCGAATGTGGAAGTTATTATTAATATTATGCTTTAATTAAGCTACATTGACATTCATTATAGATCTCTATCTGGCTAATAAGAACTAATATTTTCTTGGACAAAGAACAATATAAACTATAGACAGACAGTAATCAACTACTAGTGCTTGGTTTTTACACTTCAGATAAAATGGATCATATTCTATGGGGAAATTATAGAACTAATTGTGAAGAGTAATGATGTTCTGAAAAAAATAAAAAAGGATTCTCAGCCAACAGTAATTATAACAGTTACTGATAGATCTAGAATTTTTAAAACCTTAAACTTTCCACGAGTGGGTTGTATTTTTACATCATGATTTTCTCTTCGAGAGCCACCATGACTAAGCAGCTTCCAAAATAATTCAACGTACAACATACAACGTAAAGTGAGAGGGGTTCAGACGCCACTTCTGCTCATGATGGAGATCATTCCAATAGGTCTACTTCTAAGCATCAACAGAACTCAAGTCAACCCAGCCCCAATATACAGAGCATCTTCCTTTCCCTATAGCCATTAGTTAATTACAGGCAATACAAACAAGTGGAATTGCAGGAGAGTGTGGGGCTTCCAGGCTCAGCACATTGTGCTCTCATGTCATCTCTAACAACCTTCCATCTAACACAAATATAGCCTTTCATTCAATCTTTGCTAACATATTTTTATACATACACTCTCTACCTTGATCAGTTTGTTACAGACACATGGCTATTTTTTGTTCCTCAAACATGCAAAACTTGGTCTTATTTCAGGTCTTTTTGTAGCTGTCCTCCTCTGGAAGTCTTCCTGCAAGGCTTGCAAGGCTAATTCCTATCCAGGTCTTGGAGCAAAGACCACATTCCAAAAGAGGCTTTGCCTGATAATTCATTCTAAGTTTACTGACAATCACCTCATCCTCTTTTTTCTTTTTCAGTAATTAACCCAAATCTTCTTTGATTATTTAGTTTTTGTGTATCTCCTCTCTTACATTATACAAGTCAGTTTCCTCAAAGCAGAGACCTTAATTATTCTTTTTCCTTCTATATCCCTATCCTCTAGAAGGCACTGAATAAGTATTTGACAAATGAATTTAAAAAAAATGAATGAACAAATGAATGGAGGTAAGAATGAAATTATGGAAAGAAAAATCACAAAAGTGCATCTCCGGAAAGGAGAAAAGTGTATCCCAGCACTTAGTCTTTAGTGATAGTGAAAACTTTACAAACTGGTTTTATAAGAACTTTACAAACTGGGGTTATAAGAACCTCCTCCCTCAATGCTACTTTCTCCCCTCAACCCCTGCTTTCTTGAGTTACTGGCCAGTTACCTTGTTGCAAGGATGGAGCCTGGGAGATTCACCTCAGTCCAGGAAAAAACCCATCAATTAGATTTCTCTTTCTCCTCAATATATTCTGGCACTAGAACAAACAGAGGAACTATTGAACCATAAATCGATTTGTAGTGGGCAAATGATTGGAAAACACACAAAGCTTACAGAGTGGTAGGCCTCCCATTTAAGACTTCTGGAGCATTCTACTGCTTTTTCAATCTCCTGCGCTTGTACTTTTTAAAAGGGAATATATTGGAGTATTCTTTTTGGCTGTTAGCTCCACTCCTTGAGCTATGTAAGTCATTTTTAATATTTGTCTAGAATACCTATTGATTTTTAGGCAAGTAAACATAAGTGTGTTTTGCTCTCTTAACTTGACTTCCTTAAGTCCTAGGTGTTATAACACCAAGGAAATGATCAGATGTGAGTGCTTGCTTGCACAAATCACTTCTCTCTACCCATACATGCTTTGCATACTCAGGGCTTATATTGGTAGGAACAGGTACCAGATTATGGGGGAAGCCCTGGAAAGCTCACCAGAATGTGGCAGGAATAGCTGAACATGTATGCGTAGGAACATTTATTTTTCTGTCTATTACAAAAAGATTTAAAGCAGTTGATACCAAGAGACACAAACTCTTACCTTCCATCAGACCACCAATAAAGAAGATGGCGGAAACATAGAACATTGTCAGGAAATGTGATTTTCTGCATCTGAGTGATTCGTCCATTTACCCATCCATCCATCTGTTTATCAAAGTAATGCTCTAAGCATTGGAAATGCGGTTTCTTGCCCACATCATACTGTTTGAGGAAGAACTGGGAATGAAAACTAACCAGTATGACTGTAGAATCCATGAACAAAGATACTTCTTTAGAACTGTCAACCCAGTTCACAAAGAGGACCTCAAAAGTAGCCGAAGAGCTCTGAGTCTACATCAGTGCTTCTCAAACTTAAATGTGCATAAACATCCTGTAGGGAATCTTGTTAGACTGTGGATTCTGATTCAGTGGTCAGGGGTGGGGCCAGAGACACTGCCTTTCTAACATGCTTTCCCTGATGCTGACTGTGCACACTTTGAGGAATAAGGTCTTTAGCGAGGAAGACTTGCTCTGATCAGATTGGCTTTGTAGTCACTGATACGCTATCCTCTCGTGACTCCTGAAGTAATTGCCCCCTGTGCTAGCATTTTTTTTTTTAAGTTTTTATTTGTAAGCAATCTCTACACCCAATGTAGGGCTCAAATTCACAACCCTGAGATCAAGAGTGGCACGCTTTACTGACTGAGCCAGCCAGGCCACCCAACATTACTATCTTTAATCAAAGATCTTCCATCATTATGTAACTCTCCCAGGTAAATGTTTTTCAAACCTTGGTTTAACACTTTAGAATTTTTCCCATATTCAATACCACTACACATCCCCTCATAATTTCTAACATAACTATGTGCAATCTCTACTCCAAAATAATTATTTTAATTGGTTTTCTTTTCTTTAAATAGATTTGTTTTCAAAGGGAACTTATATCATCACCTCAAATGGAAAGACCAATATTGTTTATCACAAATACATGGTAACTGTAAAAATAATTGAAAGGAAACCAAAACAAAACAATGCTTAAAAGTTCAGATAGATGTCCTTCAAAGCTCCAAGTCTAAGTCTTTGTTAAAGGGAGATTATAAAAAGTGTTAGAGAGTGTTAAAGACTCCTAGCACTAAATCTGGCATTTGCTTTGATAGTATCACAAGGACTGAAAAGTAGCTGAGTAGAGATTAAGTCCTATGTAATTCAATGTGGATGTGCACCACCAAAATAATTTCTTAGGGAACTTGCTGTAGATAATGTGTAAGAGTCTTATTTCCTGCACTTTCATGTCATTTGTCCTTGAGAAGTACATTTATAGATCAATGTTAATTGGTGTCACATCAGAATTGGTCTAAGGTAAAGTATGCCTGTGTGGGCCACTCTTACACCCCTTTCTGCATAACCAGTGGGGTGGAGGCATTGTGGGTTCTGAAGCCAGAAAGACATGGTTTATTTCTATGCCAATTCACTGACAATTTTCTGGATGTTACTAGAATCTTCATCTATAGTCATAACTAAGCTTGCTCCATTTCAGAAGTCGTAATTGAGCTCTGAAGTATAAAGCTTTAAAGAGGGTAGCAGATAAACTCTATTTCCCTTCAGATGATTAATCAAAGTAATTTTGAAAATCCTTTCTCTTTACCAATGAATGGTTCAGGGTGGGCAAGCTAAAGCCAACATGAGCCAATGAGATGTAAGGAGAGACTAGTTGATAATAAAAGATAAGCTTTTGCCCTTAATAGAACTGCAGGAGGTAGCTTTTTTCTCCTTTCAGACATAAATGAAGTATAGTTGCTACAGTAGTGTGACCATAGCCTTTCTTCACCAGTGAGAGTAACATGGCCTAGGGGGAAGCTGATCCTGTGGATGGTAAAGCAGAGAGAAAGAATCTAGGTCCTTAAGGACATCGTTGACTGCTGACCCAACCATCCCTCAAGCCTGCTCTGGCCATCATCCCATGTAATGAAATTGATTTCCTTCCTGTTTAAACCAACATAAATTTAGTTTCCAGAATATATGATCAATAGCACGCTAATTGACACAAGGAGGATACAGCAAAAGTATGAGCCATAAGCTTTTCAATCCAGCTAGACAACCATACATATAGAAAAGGGTCGGGACGCCTGGGTGGCTCAGTTGGTTAAGCAGCTGCTTTCGGCTCAGGTCATGATCCCAGCGTCCTGGGATCGAATCCCACATCGGGGTCCTTGCTCCGCAGGGAGCCTGCTTCTTCCTCTGACTCTGCCTGCCACTCTGTCTGCCTGTGCTCTCTCTCTCTCTCTGAAAAATAAATAAATAAAATCTTAAAAAAAAAAAAAAAAAGAAAAGGGTAAAGATCAGAGAATTTCGGTATAGGTAAATGATGGCATGATCATGTTCTGATATTTATTAAGCACCTAGTATGAACGAGGCATGGCGCTCCATTTTTTATATACATTATCTCATTTAATGGTTTTAACACATGAGTAGGTAGACATTATTATCCCAGTTTTAGAACTGAGGCAATTAAGATTCAGACAGCTGTGTACCATAACCAGTGACACAGTGAGGGTACAGAGAATGTAATTCTAAATTTTATGCCTTGTCTATAATGCAGCCAAGAGAAGGAAGTTAGGTAGACTTTGATGTAATGGATTGGTTGACCAAAGAGTGGCAATAGAGTGGCTTTGAGATAGGCCAGGCACCTACTTCTTACTGTAGTATAATCTTAGATAAATTACTTGATTTCTGAGACTCAGTTTTCTTATTTGAAATGTGGGATAATTATATGTCACTTACATGCTTCTTACTAATGTATTTTTTAGATGATGTATTTACAATAAGATCTCTTGAATAGTAGCCGGCATATGATCGAGATTTGGGAAACATTTAAAGAAGAAGCTGTTGAAATATTACTGTTGGGGTCCGTTATCAAAGGAACAAGACTGAGGCAAAGTGAAAGTTATGCAAAGCCTTATTCTATGCCAAGCATTAGAAGTCAGACTGACTGGCCAGGGCCGCCTCCGAAGAGAGCGGCCCCATCCCCATCTCACAGGCTGGTGTTTTTGTTTTTTTTTTTAAATATTTTATTTATTTATTTGACAGAGATCACAAGTAGGCAGAGAGGCAGGCAGAGAGAGAGAGGGGGAAGCAGGCTCCCTGCTGAGCAGAGAGCCCGATGTGGGGCTCTATCCCAGGACCCTGGGATCATGACCTGAGCTGAAGGCAGAGGCTTTAACCCACTGAGCCACCCACGCGCCCCTCACAGGCTGGTTTTATAGAGCATAACTGCAGACCTCAAGGTACATGGCTTCTATTGTTAGGGCGTTTACTTCCGGAATCGATATCTGGAACTGATACCAGGAACTGCTGGGATGTTTGGAACTGCTGGGGCGTGCTGGGGCATTTAGAACTGCTGGGGCATTTATTCCCAGAATGAAGTCCGTAGATATAAACAACAATATGGCTACCCAGGTAATGTGGAGTCACTTTGGCTAAGCAGGCCCTAAGAGTTAAACAGGTTTTAACATTAAATCGGCCCTAACAATTACACTTACATGTTATTTCATGGGAAGCCCATCTGTGTTAGATGGTAAAGAAGATACCCATTTTTAAATTGTTTTTATTTTGAAATATTGTTGATTCACAAGAAATTGCTGCCAATTTTTCAGAAGGGGGAGGACAGAGAGAAAGGGAGAAACTCTTAAGCAGGCTCTGCACCTGGCACAGAACCCACCTTGGGGCTGAGATCATGGCCTGAGCCAAAACCAAGAGCGAGACGCTTAACTGACAACCCCCAGATGCCCTCTGCCAATATCCATTTTAAAGGTTTCTGATGTCAAGCTTTACCTGTGTATCCTGCTGCACATCATTCTTTTGTTTAAAAACTTTACCTTTAATTAAGGAGGGCACGTACTGGATAGAGCACTGGGTGTGGTGCATAAACAATGAAACCTGGAACACTGAAAAATATAAAATAAAATTACAAAAAAAACCCACTTCCCCTTTAATTGAATGACCTTTATAAAATGGAATGGAAAATGGAAAATCCACATGTACCTAGACTCTGATTTGAAACAGTAGATATTTGAAAATCAATAGTTAAATCAAGGTAGCCAAATCTCAGAACTCTCATACACTTATGTTCTCACTACTCTCCTATAAAACAAATCGTATATACTTTATATTATACATTTTATATTATATTATTAAAATATGCATACTATATATTTATATTAAATAAGTTTTTTTTTTTAAAGTAATCTCTATATCCAATGTGGGGCTTGAACTCACGACCCAGAGATCCAGGGTCACATGCTCTTCTGACTGAGCCAGCCAGGTGCCCCTCTGTACTCTTCTATTACAGGCAGAACAGAGGTCTTCTCATTTAACTGAAAGCTGAAGGCAGAGGCCAGTAGGAAAGGATGTGAACTCTCTGCGGTCAAAGCCCAGAGCTGATGCACTACCTCCCTGCTGCTAAATAAAGGAAATTTCCAATCATACCATTTTCATTCATGAAATCTGACCTTCCACAAACTGTAGGAAATAGACTTTGTGCCTTTTACCCTGAAGGAACTTCTCACCCACACTCCTGGATCCTCCTGAATTTGCCCCCTCTTGAAAGTAAAATTTTAAGTCCTGGGAAATGATTCTGTTTTCTCCATTGACCACAACTGCCCACAGAATGTGTGTTGCTCCCTTCAGTGACTCAGCACCTTGGGGAGAAACGCTGTTCTGAAGGGAATGTTAAGGCAGGCCACGCTGCTGGTTACAGGAAAGAAAGAGATCAAATACTGACTACAGGGAAAGCGGAAACACCAAACTCAAAACACTGAATGGAAAAAACACCAGCTGAAGGGAATCCCGTGAGGACAAGGTAAAGGAGAAGGGAATTCTCTTAGGTCTGCACAGGACAGGCACTGCTTGTAAATCCACTGGTACCATGAGCAAGGGGGCCCTGAGCGAGTGATCACACTGCTCTTGGGGGACAGGCCTACACGCCTTTGTTCTGATTTTTGGCTGTCTTCGTTTTTCTGAAGTTGGAAGTTTGTTAGTAGTCTGTGTAAAGAATGGATGCAATGTCAAATCTGAACTCGGAAAATTTCAGAGAAATAAAGAAAAAAGCCATTCTTCCTGGCCTCTCTGATTTGTCCATGGGAACCCAAAGCCGCTGGCCTGTTTCCTGAGGAAATAGTCCATTTTAGGTTGTTTGTATTGTCATAGTGGATCTTCTCAGAGCCTGGGACTTGGAATCTGTCATTCTTCTTGAAAACAAGTAAGATGAGAATCTTCCATTTGTCAGGTTTTCATCATGTCAGCAGCTCTTAAATCACTGTAGATTGTTCTAGAAAAACAGATGAAACAATAAAACTCTCCTCCTTTTTGTCTTAATCTGATATCATAGTCATAAGTTCCCATCAGGAAATTGCTTTCGGGTATTTGCTCATTCATTCATTCAGTCATTCCTCCTTTCCCCCTCTTTATATGCTTTGAAGGAGAATCTAAAAATGAAAACAAAAAACAAAACAAAACAAAAACAACGGAAGAAACCAGTACAGAAGAAAATTAGGTATCAGCACACCAAACGCAAATCTGGACATTTGCAGACTTGGTCCGGAGCTTTACAGCAGTTAAGATAGAAGGGTGTGTGCGACCTGTAATTTTTAAGTTGATAATACAAATTATAGTGTCTATAAGATTTTAAAAAAACCTGTTGCTTAGAAAGATCACGGCGATTTTCAACTTGGGAGAAATTTCCTCCTGAAATGTAATAATGCGTTGAGTAACTCTTCCAACAGCACTTCTACACTAATGTGGTAACGGGTTTCACCGAGTTGGTGGTGATAAAGTTTCTCAAATGCAAACTTACGGTTTTGTAGCCCAATTCAGCTCAGTAAAGCCAATTCTGTAAGATCAACAACATGGTTACAGGACACAGCTGTAAGACTTGGTGGTACAATGTCAAAAACCAGAGAAATAGACAGACTTTACGGTCATCTGGGATTTTACCTGAATATTTTGTCGTTTTAGAGTCAAGCTTTTTAACGGTCTTAGACAGCAGAGTTCAAGGTTTTGCTCCCTGGAGAGATGCTCAAAAATAGATAATCTATGACAACAATGAAGGACACATCTATCAAAGTTAGTTGAACTGGTGGTAGGATTGACATTTTCTTATGAAAACTAAGGAGTCTAATCCAGACAAAGGCATGGATAGGAGGCCACCTACCTCTCCATAGGGGTAGCACTGATTGTCTCAGACAAAAACAAAAACAAAACAAACTCCTTCCTTTTCAGTGCTGGAAATTAGGAGAAATTTATTTTAGGAATCCTTTTGTTTTACTATGCTTTAATTTTTAAAATTTAAAGGCAAAATATGGCCACCTCAAAAAATTAAGAAAATACTGAGAAGCATAAAGGAGAAAATTAAATCACTTTTCATCCAATCTTTAGAGACAGTCTGCATTGATATTCTATTTTCTTTTTTTTTTTTTAAGTACAAAAGAGGGATTTTTCTGTGTAGTACTTTTTCATTTAATATTATAAGCTTTTTCCTATGTCCTTAAATTTTATAAAATCATTATTATGTTTTATTATTCCTTGGTATTTTATTGCATGGATAAAACATCACTTATTTAGTCATTCCACTATTTGGGGCATTTCTTTTCTATTTTTCTTTTCCTTTTTTTTTTTTTTTTTTTGGTCACTCTGGTCAGGGGACTACACCTCACTTGGCTTCTGCAAAGATACACAGTTGCTGCATTCAGACTACTTGAGTTAAAATCTCAGTTCAACCACTGTGTGACCTTGAGAAAGTTACTTAACCTCTCTGATTCTCAGTTTCTTCATCCATATAGTGGGGATAATATCAGTACCTATCTCCCAGAGTTTTGACAGATAATATGTCACATACTACTTAGAAAGGGCTGATCAAATTTATCTTTTAGAGGAGCCTTTCCAGAGTTGTGACATCAAAGTCTAAGTTCAGATCTTAGGTATGAGACCCCAAGCATTGTAGCCAATTCTAAGAGAGTTAGCATCTCAGAGCTGAAGCTTCAGGGAAAGAGGCAACCATCACAGCTATCACAATGAAAACATCAGTATTTCTTTTTTCTTTTTTTTTTAAATTAAGTTTTTAATTTTAACTTCAGTATAGTTAATATACAGTGTTATATTAGCTTCAGGTATATAATACAGTGATTCAACAATTCTTTTTTTCCCCCCTAAGTTTTTATTTAAATTCAAGTTAGTTAACTTATAGTGTGGGTTCAGGAGTGGAATTTAGTGATTTGTCATTTACATACAATATCCAGGGCTCATCACAAGTGCTCTCCTTAGTGCTCATCACCCATCCCCCCACCCAACTTCCCTCCAGCAACCCTCAGTTTGTTCTCTGGAGTTAAGAGTCTATTATGGTTCGCCTCTCTCTCTGTTTTGTTTTGTTGTTTTGTTTTTAATATTTTATTTATTTATTTATTTGCTAGAGATAGAGAGATCACAAGTAGGAAGAAAAGCAGGCAGAGAGAGAGGGGGAAGCAGGCTCCTGGTGTGGGGCTCAATCCCAAGACCCTGAGATCATGACCTGAGCTGAAGGCAGAGGCTTAACCCACTGAACCACCCAGGTGCCTCTCTCTCTCTCTGTTTTTATCTTATTTTATTTTTCCTTTTCTTCCCCTATATTCATCTGTTTTGTTTCTTAAATTCCAGATATGAATGAAATCATATGGTATTTGTATTTGTCTGATGGATTTATTTTGCTTAGCATAATATCCTCTAGTTCCATCCATGTCATTGCAAGTAGCAAGATTTCATCTTTTTTGGTGCCTGAGTTTCATGTATATATACATATATATCATATATACATGAAAATCAGCCACCACATATATATATCACATATATATGTATGTATATCACATATATACATACATACATATATATGATATATATGTATATTTAATATATACATAATACACATAAACATCTTTTTTATCCATTCATCAGTTGGTGGATGCTTGGGCTCTTTCCATAGTTTGACTATTGTTAATAAACCTGCTACAAACATCAGGGTGCATGTATCCCTTCAAATCTGTATTTTTGTATCCTTTAGGTAAATATCTAGTAGGGCAATTTGAATCATAGGGTAATCCTATTTTTAAATTTTTAAGGAACCTCCATACTGTTTTCCAGAGTGGTTTTACCAGTTTGCATTCCCACCAACAGTGCAAGAGGGTTCTCCTTTCTCTGCATCCTCACCAACATCTGCTGTTTCCTGTGTTGTTAATTTTAGCCATTCTGACACATGTGAAGTGGTATCTCATCATAGTTTTGATTTGTATTTCCCTGATGATAAGTGATGTTGAGCATTTTTTCATGTGTCTGTTAGCCATCTGGATCTTCTTTGGAAAAATGACTATTCATGTCTTCTGCCCATTTCTTAACTGGATTATTTGTTTTCTCGGTGTTGAGTTTGATAAGTCCATTATAGATTTTGAATACTAACCTTTTGTCAGATATGGCAGTGAACACATTAGTATTTAATATAACATGCTGGGGGCATCTGGGTGGTACAGTTGATTAAGCATGCAACTCTTGGTTTCTGATCCGGTCATGATCTCAGGATTGAGAGATCGAGCCCTGAGTGGGGATCCACACTCAATGTGGAATCTTCTTAGAGTTTCTCCCTCCTTCTCCCTTAGTCCCTCCCCTCATGTTCTCTCTCTCAAATAAATAAATAAATATTAAAAAAAAAATAAAGGTGCTGGAGGAAAGGTAGAGGGGAAAGCAATCTAATACATTTGGATTCTGTGTAGTTTGCTAGGGCTGCCATAAGAAAGCACCACACACTGGGTAGCTGAAAGAGCAGAAACTTATTATTTCACAGTTCTGGAGGCTGGAAGTCCAAGATAAAGGGTGGGTACCTTCAAAGGCTGTGAGGGAAGGGTCTGTTCCCAGCCTCTCTCCTTGGCTTACAGACAGCTGTCTTCTCCCCATGTCTCTGCACTCATCTTCCAGGTATGTCTCGTCCAAATTCCCCATTCTTATAAGGACACCAGTCATATTGGATGAGGGTCCATCCCAATAACCTCATTTTAACTTGATTACCTCTGTAAAGTCCTTACATTCAACATATAAAGTTTGGGAAGGACACAGACCCAAAACAGTTTCTAAAGTAAGCTTTATTTTTACTTTACACTTTGGAAGAAAACCACTTCATTAAGAAAGACCAGAACCACACCCAATCTAAGTTTTAAACTAGCCCACATAGCATCCAAGATAAGTGTGCACAATGTGAGCTTTCTGTGAGAGCCATGGTAGCTGGCAACTAGGTGGATGTGGGGGAAAAGACCTAGATGAGATAACAGAGAGGTCTCCAAGGCCACTTTCTCAAATTCTACAGTTCAGATGGTCTGTCTCTTCATTAAGCAATTCTTTGATGAGTCCTCAGGTGTTCATTATATTCTTTTTTTTTTTTAAGATTTTTTTTTATTTATTTGACAGAGAGAGATCACAAGCAGGAAGAGAGGCAGGCAGAGAGAGAGAGGAGGAAGCAGGCTCCCTGCTGAGCAGAGAGCCCAATTCGGGGCTTGATCCCAGGACTCTGGGATCATGACCTGAGCCGAAGGCAGAGGCTTTAACCTGCTGAGCCACCCAGGTGCCCCTGTTCATTATATTCTTAAGTTAGCTACAGGAACATTTTACAAGACATGCAAAATTCTGTAGGCTAAAACCTGATACTGTTTCAAGTCTAAAGAGACTTGATACTGCCTTGATAACAATCAGAGAATAAAATTGAATTTCTAATGTGACTCAACAATGTCTTAAAGGGAGGAGAAAATGAGAAAACCATGGCAAATGTATTTTCTTTCCTATGCTTAAAAACTGAAACAATAAGCTAATATGTAACTGTAAATTTAATTGGCTGAAGGATGTAAGCATTCTAGAAATAGGTCATATAAAGGACTCAAGTATTTTAGGAATATATAGGACTAGGGATTTAGGGCAATGGAAGCCCAGGAGATCAGCAATGACTGAAAACAAATATCCTTGGGAAGGGAAATAAAGATTCAACATTAACTGAGCATATTCTATCCCTGGTCACTCTTCCCAGCTACCAATAATAGAATTATGATTCAAGTTAAATCATCCATGGGTTTACCTAACTGCAGAACTTGAAGAGGTGTTAAAAGTGAAAGTAGCAAGCAAAGAACTACTGACAAAATTATAACTCAAGGACTGAGTTCCCATGTCTTTGAAGATTATTCTAAATTTTGAAACTGATACAAGGCAATGTATCGAAAGTTTTAGCTTTCTTGCTTTAATTCCCAATCTAAAGGCTCAGAACTGATTCTGGGGAGGCCAGGAGCATGGCGGGTGTAAAGGCTTCTCCTGAAGATTAGATTTCCAACCTGCCCTGGAGTGAGCATTCACAGGATGGTGTCTAGGATCTGCCTGGGTTGTGCAGGAGTTCAGCATGAAGCAGTCATTACCTGTGGAACCATTTTCCCTGGGACTCTGGCCAGCATTCTTCAGAAGCAAAGCTGAGGACTGAGGAACGTTTAGAAAGGAACAGAGCTTGGAAGTGGAACAGTGTTTGGGAGCACACTTGTCCCAACGGCTTTCGGTCTACTGTCAGCTGTTGTGGAAATTTCGAGTTTGAGGAGTCTTAATGTTTCCGGTCTTTATAGTTGAAATATAGTTTCCTCCTTTTCTAAACACTAAAGTGTGATGTCACCAGTTCTTTTAGGTCTTTTCAGGAGCAAGGCAGAGAAGTTGATTTTTGGTAAAGTTTCCACCCTGAGTGAGATAGAATTGGACAGCAGGAAATCATATTTCTTCCTAAAAAATGTTTGCTTTTGTATCTTGCATTAAATCGACATCTATTCTGATGTGTGCAAGCACAGAGGCTGTTTGGGAATCTTGTTGCCTCCAAGGCAGCCTTCTTTTCAGTTTAGTAATAAGCCAAACTCATGGACATCATTTCCTGGCCTTTGTAATGATGATATTTATAAACACCTCATGAATTATTTCAGTTGCACTCAATTTAGTGGATGGGTAATTTTTATCTCTTCACTAGAAGATACAAATACAGAAGCATCTACCCTCATTTTAGTTTGACAGTTGTGATAGAAACACACAGAGAAGTGTCTATAAATAAAGGGTCATGAGTAACTCCCTGTCATAAATATTTTATTCTCAAGTTCCTATTTCTCTCTCTGTCACATTGACCTATGATATGTGGCTGAAATATGCATCTGTAACAAACATTTCTAGCAGATACTGGATATGAATAGTGAACATGGCTTAGGGACTCGGTTTTGTTTTGTAAGGACTTAGTCCTTTAGCAAGGACTTAGATACTTAAAAAATTGGTCTACTGCCTTCTTAATATATTTAAGAATAAGAACGAGTTAACTATCGCCTCCTGCTTGAAAATGAAAATTAGGATGTCTTTCCTCCAGTAATATATACCATGCTATAAATAGTATTTGTTAATAATAATAACAACAAGGAACTGACCTAGTTCCTCTTTTTAGCCAAGAGATAAAAGGTAACTGACTTTTCGATTACCAAGTACGCTCTTGCTATCAACTTGTCTCATTTCATAAATATATTGAAATAATTTAAATTTCAAACCTAGGGAAAAATTGGTAAAATTCGAATTCCCTGACTTTCTTATCAAGACAAGCAGGAAAGTATGCTAATACCATATCTGGCTCTTTGGCATTATAGCTCCAGAGGAAATATTTGGATACTTTCAATTAAGACCTAACAAAAGATAAATTGCAGTGTAAATGACAGAGAAAATCAAATGCTGATTTTATTAGAAAGAAGGCATTAAGGAGATTCATTAAAACCAGGAACTGATGGCCTCTTCTGACTCTGGGAGACAAAAAGTGGGTCTACTGCCACTCCGAAAATGTTTCACAGCAATAGAAAATGAATTCAAGTACAGATAATGCAATTAGACATCTTGGTTCTATGAATGGCTAGGGCAAGCAGCGCTGATCGGCTGGATCTCACTAGGCTTGATACCTGGGCTTTATTCACTGTGAGCCCCCCCCCCCCCAGTATTGGGAGTGCATCTACATCACTGTAAAATCCCAGAGGAAAGAGATATACGATCAGTGTAACAATTCAAAAATCACTGGGGGAAAAAAAAACCCAACAATGGAGGAAATGAAAGTAAGCTATAATCTATTCATTTAGAGAGTATTTAATTATTTATTTATTTTTAAAAGTTTATTAAGTAATCTCTACATCTAATGTGGGGCTCAAACTCCAGATCCTGAGATGAGAGTCCCATGCTCTACATACTGAGCCAGCCAGCTGCCCCAGAGATCACTTATTATTGACTGTTCAGTAAATTGTCTCTTAGTCTTCTAAGGGGCTCTCTAGATCACTATTAATCTATCTATACTAGATAACAAGGTGGAAAGAGTTTTGTTATCTTAACTGCTGACCTAAACATTCATCGTAGATTGAGGCTGGAGTGACACATCGTAGATTGAGGCTGGAGTGACACACCTTAAGTGTTCGAATTAAAAAATGTTGACCAAGGTGTACCTAGAGAATAGGGCAGAACTGCTCCATGTGAGTCAGGAGGGTTCTCCTTATTTCTCTCCCCCAAATGGGTAGAAGGTGAAGCTAAGAACAAATAATCGGGGAAAAATGGGGGTCAGGGAGAGGACCCCAAGTGGAAGATTGGGTGCTGCTCAGAGGAGAAGTGAGGAGAATTCATAGTACCAGCATGCCAGAGGCATTTGGAGACCAGCATTCTCTCCCATGGGCTTCATGCCATGTGCTATGTCGTTACAGTGCCCCCTCTTTCTTGGACCCCAGTAATTTAGTGATGACTGTTATGTCTACAAAATGCTTGGTATGTGTCAGTTTTTCTTGTGGGAGTGTGTACACTCAAGGGCAGAGTGTCAAAACCATGTTGAAGCTGTATGAAGAGAGACCACACTAGAAGCTGTGGGATGCAAGTCCCTTCCTCCTTTGCTGTCTCTTTCCCCTGAATTCACAGAACACTTAGGGGAAGTTTTGGAATCTACAGGACTTGAAATTGGGGTTTGATATTGAACCGCTTTTATCTTGAAAGGTCAGAAAGACCTCAGATAATAGCCGGGTTATAATTACTCTTATCCAAACCATGATGATAAGACCTCTCACCAGTCTTATTTATTGATTAAGATGGAATACTTAACAAAGAATGTCCCTCTGATATGTCTAATGGTTTTGATATCTAATATGTGCTAAGGGACACATCCCTGGGGCTCTTTCCCTCTTGTCCCCTCTTCTTGTCAAAGTGTTTCTTCTTGTTTCAAGGATGAAACTCACCATTTCTAGTCCAGAGAACATGGCAGCCCTCTGACAGTAGCCACTGCCCACCAGCATGGACACAGGCTCGCCAGTAAATTTCCCCCAGCCTGAGAGCCTACAGAAAGACAGGAACTAATGGAAGGGAAGTCCAACATGAAAAATCTATTGCTGTTGCAGTTGAAGTCCTGCCTGCTTAGGGTTCCTCATGAGCTGAGCCATTTTCCTGACTTGTCATCAGCTTGTCTCCATGTCGTCAGGCACAGGTCAGGGCTATTAGCCTTTCCCAATCTCCAAGTGTCAAACCCAGGGGAAAAAGGGATATTTTCATCTTACCTCAGTTTAATTTCTGCTCCTAAGTCTTCCTTTTCTCTCCCAGGATGAATTTCTTCCTAGTATGTTTGACAGTGGAAAATATCCATCTCATAGGGATACTCAACACCTATATATAGAAGTGAGACCTACCTCTGTGTGCCCAGAAAGAAAACCACAAAGAGGTTGCTTTTTCCATAATCTGAGTTAGATGGCCTCACCTTTGGTTAACTCGATGTAATATTAACTCCCCATTCTCCTTCTCCCAGCCCCCAGCAACAAACATTCTACTTTCTGTCTCTATATATTGACAACTTTAGGTGCCTTGTATAAGTGGATTCATATAATATCTTTCCTTTTGTTACTGACTTAGTCTCTTAACATGTTTTCAAGATTCATCTATGTTGTAGTATGTATCAGAATTTCTTTCATTTTTCCAAGCTGAACAACATTCCATTGTGTCTACACACAAACACACACACAAATTGTTGATCCATTAATCTGTTCATGGACACTTTTGGTTATTGTGAATAATGCTTCTGTGAACAAGGGTATACAGATATCTGCCCATATTCCTGCTTTTACTTCCTTGGGGAATATGCTCGAAGTGGAATTGCTGGATTATATGGAATTACCATGGTTTTTTTTTTTTTTTACATTATTATGTTTAATGCTTTTGAAGAACTACCATGTTGTTTTCTACAATGGCATCTGGGTCATTTTTAATCACAGAAAAAGATATATATCTATATATATAGATATATATCTGCACATTCATATAAAGTATTTCTGTGTGATAAAGTCCTAAAGTGTAGAAGAGGAATTTCAGAGTAAAAACATTTTAATAAATATTGCCAAGTTTACCTCCCAGAAGATTGTATTAATTTACATTCCTATCTATAGTACTGACATTCTCTGCTTCATCACACTCTTACAAATTTTGCATTATCACATCTTTTAATCTTTGCCAAGATGATGAGTGAAATTTTTAAGCTTGCTTAGATTTGTGTTTTTGTAATTACTAGTGAGAAGAAGCATCTTTTCGTTTCCTGCCCATTTATATTTTTTCATCTGTGGTTTCCCTATTTAAGTTCTTTGCCAATTCTTCTTTTAGGTTGTCTTTTTTTTTTTTTTTTGAAGTTGTTAAGAGAACTCTTTGTAAATTAGAAAGTTAGCACTTGTCTTTACAAATATTATAAATATTTTTCCAGTTTTTTTGCCTTCTAACCACAATTATGGGAGAATTTATAAATACTTTAAAAGTTTAAATATGTGTTGTGTTGTATTTATACCTATTTTTATGACATTTGGGTTTCATTTCACATTTATGAATGCTCTCCTCACTCTAAGATTTATTAAAATACTAATTCTTATTTATTTTCAGTATTTTACCATCTTTTCAAACTTAACCCATGGATCTAACTGGAATACATTTTGGTGTGAGAGAAGAAGGACTTTGTGTTTTTTTCTCCAAATGGTTATTTAGCAGTTCAAATCCCTTTTTCCTCACTGATTCAAAATGCCAATGCTGGTGTTTACAAAATTACCACATGTTACTCTTTATTCTATTAATAGGCTTCTCTTTTACTGGGCTGATAACATACTGTTTTATTTATTATGGATCTTTACCACCTTTAAAAATGTATTAAATCTAGTTTTTCCCTGTATTACCCCTATTCTATGTTGCTCTTGCTCTTGGCCATTTTCACTTGCATGCTCTTTCAGAAACACTTTAGAAGCATTTGGTCAAGTTTATTGAAATTCTGTGGGGATGTCGCTGAATTTAAGGATAGGGAAACTGACATTTTAAAGTACTGAGTCTTTTTACCCAGAAACAAGACATTTTCATCTATTTATTAAAGTCATTTTAATTTATGGGTATCTCTTAATTACTCTCAGTTGAAAACAAGTCTTAATTTCAAGGTTTTGTTGAGAACCACCTGTTCTGCTTGATTATCTCCTTTGTTTTTCTTAACTGCCTTTATTCTCCTCTTCTATATACAAAGTGTAACTCATTAGAATTTGGAAGCATGAACTTTAAAATAAAAATATTGAATTAAGTTTCTACCTGAGGAGAATGGAGACAGAAAGACAGTAATTCTTTAAGCAGTGGCTCTTCCAAAGTGTGTGCTTCCTTTTGGTTTAAAGATGGACCTGGGCACATTTTGGGGCAGGGAGAAAATGAAGTCTGGGGAAGGCAAAGAAAGAAGGAAAGGAGTAGGGGTTAAATTCTGAGTGCTTGTAGAAACAGAATTTCAGTGTGTGTCTTCTTCATTTTATTTCAAATGCTGTGAATTCTTAGAAAACAAGAGGTATGGTGCCTGGGTGGCTCAGTGGGTTGAGCCTCTGCTATTGGCTCAGGTCATGATCTCTGGGTCCTGGGATCAAGCCCTACATTGGGCTCTCTGCTCAGCAAGGAGTCTGCTTCCCTCTATCTCTCTGCCTGACTCTCTACCTACTTGTGATCTCTCTCCCTCTGTCAAATAAATAAAATCTTAAAAAAAGAAAGAAAGAAAATAAGAGGTACACGTGACTACACGTGAGTACAAACTAGTTCTCAACTCAAAGAAAAATGATATCTTGTGATATGGAGCATGCTATAGTTATTTCCTGCTTGTAGATACTTCCTGACAATATTCCAAAATGGAAGAAAGAAGAAATAGAACATTTTTAAAAAGTGGAATAAAATTTGGGTTAATAAAATGTGAAGAAAATGAATCACTTTCCTATTAAACTACTTTCAATGCATTTATCAACACGATGAAAGTGTAATGAAAATGACTTTCATTATCTGTATTGCTTTAAAGATTAGTGAATTTATTTTACACTGTACAATTTATAGTAGGAGTCCAAAGAATTAAATACATATTTTTTATAGTAAATATACAGCGCATTTATAGCAAAAGGTCAAAATATTAACTAAATATATTTTTCAAAAGTGTCACAATCACCACTAGAGGGTACAATAAGCAGTCTTTTTTCTAGGTATTTGAGCAGAAGAATATTACAGAGAAACAAAAGGCAATTTAGAATCACAGTACTTGGAAGAACCCCCACAGGTCATCTGGAAGAGAAATGGCTTTTAGAAATGTTCATCAGATTTGACATGTAACCAAGGACAGATGCTATCAAGTGGTTTTCAAGGGCAGTGTTTATCTTGGGTAAAAGTGAGTTTATCAAGAAACACAGAAGTGTTTCTGAAGTAATTAAACAGGAAAAAAAAAAAAGATCAGCCTTTCAGACTTCCGTGAAACTGTGACTCCATCTCACTCAGCAAGCCTGTTGTTGATTAAAGCTTCTCCTGGAGTGATTTTACTCTGGAAAGATAAACTCCACAAGGGCATAGAAAACAAAATGATGACACAGACTTAAGAACCTCAGCAAGATCTGTGTTGGCAGTAAAAGGAGACAACATTCTCAAACTAGCCAGTGACAGTGGTGGGGGCCAGATGTAGAGCCTCTGAGTTCCTCACTTCAGGTATTTCTCCAGACCCATTGAGCCCATGTTGTGAAAAGTAAATACATTTCTCATTAGAATTCAAAGAAGAGCAGTTTTTTTTTTGTTAGAGTTGGATCATCTCACCCAATGTACCACTTAATCTCCTATAATGGTTCTTAAAAAAAAAATCACTTCTTTAATATAGGATTTCTCCTATTTCCCATTATAAACATGCACTCAGCCTTTCACTTTTGAATACTGTTGTGTGTTCCAGAATACTGTGCTTCTTAAGAGAAAAACATCAAGCTTTGTAATATAGGGGAAAATAAAGCAATCTTACCTCATTATAAGGAGGAAAATTTAAGCCTTCTTTTACTAACTATTTTTTTTTTTTTACTAACTATTTTTTAAGGTTTTATTTATTCATTTTTCAGAGAGAGGAAGAGAGAGCGAGAGAATACACAGACAGGGGGAGTGGCAGGCCTAGAGAGAAGCAGGCTCCCGGCTGAGCTAGGAGACCAATATGGGGCTGGACCCCAGGACCCTGAGACCATGACCTGAGCAGAGAAGGCAGATGCTTAACCTACGGAGCCACCCAGGCATTCCTTTTTTTTTTTTTTTTTTTTAAGATTTTATTTGTTTATTTGACAGACAGAGATCACAAGTAGACAGAGAGGCAGGCAGAGAAAGAGAGAGGGAAGCAGGCTCCCTGCTGAGCAGAGAGCCCGATGCGGGACTGGATCCCAGGACCCTGAGATCATGACACCCAGGCATTCCTAACTATTTAAGTATAATATTGCTTAACTGGTGCCTAGCATTTTAAAACGTATAATTTACCTTTATAATAATCTTCTGATCTAGCCAAGTAGATATTTTTATTTACTGTTTCTGAATAACAAAACAGAGCCTAGGGGCTGGGAAAGGCCTTACCAATGTCTCTTAGTTAGAAGAGGATGGTTCTGGGAGAATGGAACTTGGGACCGCTTTTTAATCCAGTCCTGTTGGTGCCAAACTCTGGTCCCCATTCATCTACAATGATTCAGTGTCAAATCTCCTTAATGACACATTTACATTATATTTCTCGGAAAGAACTTTAGACTTAATATGAGAAGAATTTTCTATTTGTCTGTGAATGTGCTTGTGTTTGTGTCCTGAGTATCAGGAATAAATAGTTTCAATTTCATAGCCCTTTCAGTTTCCTAGGCCCATTTCATCACCTAGGTATGACAGCCCAGGCAGTATGTCACTGGAGGGTTGTTGTGTTTCTCCAGTGGTTGAAGTCTCTCGGCCTTCATTACAACACTACCCAGTCTTGTCTTATTGGTTACCTGGAAAAACATTCTCAGTATGTATAAAGTTGTTGAGGGGTGCCTGGGTAGTCAGTCGGTCAAGCATCTCCCTTCCACTTAGGTCATGATCTCGGGGTCCGGGGATCGGGTCCCACATCAATCTCCCTGCTCCACAGGGAGTCTTCTTCTCCTTCTGCTTGCCACTCCTTCTGTTTGTGCTCTCCCTCTCTCTGTGTCAAATGAATTAATGAATGAATAAATAAATAAATGAATAAAGTTTTTATGCTTCAATCTCTTCAGCATTCCTTTTTTTTTTTTAAAGATTTTATTTATTTATTTGACACAGAGAGAGACAGTGAGAGAGGGAATACAAGCAGAGGCAATGGGAGAGGGAGAACAGGCTTTCGGCACAGCTGGAGCCCTATGCTTGGCTCACTCCCAGGACGCTGGGATCACAACCCGAGTCAAAGGCTTAACAACAAAGTTTAACAACTGAGCCACCCAGGTCCCCCTCTCTTTAGCATCCTTTTTTTTTTTTTTAAAGGTTTTATTTATTTATTTGAGAGAGATCACAAGTAGGCAGAGAGGCAGGCAGAGAGAGAGGAGGAAGCAGGCTCCCCGCTGAGCGGAGAGCCCGATGCGGGGCTTGATCCCAGGACTCTGGGGTCGTGACCTGAGCCGAAGGCAGAGGCTTAACCCACTGAGCTACCCAGGAGCCCTCTTTAGCATTCTTTAAAGCATTAGAGTTAGTGGCCCGTGTTTACTTATATTACTATTCAGCAAATTTAATGTCCATGTATTGCATATAGAAAAATATTCATCATTTTTTATATTTTACTATACTGAACAGCAATGACACTAGATGTGGATTATAGAAAAACAGAAATGGCATAATGACTTCTATGTACAATCAACATATTCTTTCCTAAAAATTTTTGATTTACATCCAAATCTTGAACTTAATATGGCCACTGGACCATTTCTAAACAGATTTTCAATATGTTGTTTATAATTTCACATGAACTTGCTGTGGTGAGGGTTTCAAATCTCAGTAATTTCTCTTCAGGATTTTTGCCATATCTATATGCCATCTGTACTATTATTTACTATATATATGTATATATATTCATGAAATCAAAGTTTATTCAAATGATTTCTCTACAATGTGTTCAAATAAATGTGTAACTTTTAACTTTTTAAGATTTTTTTAAACGATCTATTTAAAGTAATCTTGAATAGCAAAGTTGATATGTGTGCCATATTTCGTGAGGCACTGGCTGAGTAGAAAGAGTTTTGAACTAATAGTACAAGCCTGGATTATGGCATAAACATTACCATTTTCTAACTTTGATCATTGAGCAAATCAATTACTTTCCCTGAGCTCGAACCTTAAAAAAATTCCGAGGATTAAAGAGCTAAATGACGTAAAGATCTTTGCTTATGCAATGTACTCAAATGTTAGTTTCTGTCCCTTAAAGGGAATTCAGCTGATTAAAGATCCTATCTACCTCAATCAGGACAGTGTGACTTGAGTCCAGATACCTTCTTCTCTGTGTAATTTTTATGCACATGATATGCAACAAAGTGCTGAGAAAAGACAGAAACTATTTCAGAGAAGCCAGGCTACTGATGAAACCAAGTGAGGGGGTGAGTCCCTATTGTATGTTTTGTATGGAAGTTCACACGATTATTTATCATATTCTCTTTGGAACCCTTTTGGTTTTTTTTCAAGGCTGAAGAACAGAGGCCCACTAAAGCACTCACGTCAAAGGGGAATAGGGCTCCTATAGGCATTCAGATTTCATCGAATGCAAGAACAACTAACGGTGTTCAGTGAAGTGGCGCCAACTAGAACTGGAAAACCAGCGTTAGTTAAGCCTCTGATAGACTAATAGTACTGAAAAATTTATATTTTCAGTACTATTTTACATAGTAAAATATTGTATTTACATAGTAAAATAGTGGTCTCTTTTTCTGTCTCTGTCTTATCTCTGCTCCCTTGGGGTTTTTTCTCTACTCACAGTTTCCTCTGCTCACTCGTCTTTCTCGTGACTCCAAAACGGCAGTGAGAGGAATCCTGTCCAGCTTATGTATTTCCGTGGAGCCCAAGGTCCCTGGCTAACCAGTGGATTGGCTCCCTTGGGAATTTACTTCAGGAACAATCAGCTGGGCAGGGAGGGAAGATTTACTTCATTTATTCAGTCATGAATATGTAAATTCCTTCTCCCCAAGGTATTAATAACACTTTGCTAGGTATCATGGGACATTCTGAAGATCTATGCATGATTTGAAGACTGATGTTTTTATGTGATATATCATATGTCTGAAAAATATCATGTAAACACACATACTGAACTCATTTTAACATCACCGTTACTGAGTTTGAAAGATCCTCGATCCGCACCCAAGAAGCAGACACCAAGCCTCCACTGGATGCAAGTTGCAAGAGGTTTATTGGTTACACAGGCGCCTGCGGACCCATCAGCCTTTGTGGGCTGAGCGCACTGGGCTAGATTGGGGAGCAGATTATATAGGGCAAGGGTTGGGGTGGCGGGAAGCGAGCTTACAGAAGCAGATGCTTGGTTACAGGGATCTGATTGGTTAACTTAAATCAAGCATTGTCAGGCACTGGGTTTAAGGCAAGGACACAACGGTTTGTTCTGATGGGCCTTGGCTCAGCACTCTGGAAAGTCCCAGGTACACTCTATTCCTCATTTGTCTTTTCTCTTGACAGACCGGGTGATCACAGACAATAGACATCCTGGTATGTGTTGCCATCCGGCTATGGGGACAATCAAGCCTTCAGCAAGGGGAGAGTGGGTGCTGTGGGGACATCAGGTTACTTAAACAAGCCTTTAGCAAGGGGAGAGGGGTCTTTCATCTTGACTCTTAAGTTAAATCAATCATCTTTTCCTGGACCAGGCCATATTCATTCTTTAAATTAAGAAAAAAAAAATTTTTAGGGCGCCTGGGTGGCTCAGTGGGTTAAGCCACTGCCTTCGGCTCAGGTCATGATCCCAGGGTCCTGGGATCGAGTCCCGCATCGGGCTCTCTGCTCAGCAGGGAGCCTGCTTCCTTCTCTCTCTCTGCCTACTTGTAATCTCTCTCTGTCAAATAAATAAATAATATCTTTAAAAAAAAAAAAAAAGAAAAAAAATTTTTTAGAGAAATTGGACTTGTGAGTTAGACTCCTCTATCTGGAGAAACATAACTCCACCAAATCTTCCAAAACTGAGGAACAGTGTTAACACTTATAATGGCCCACTAAGACAAGTGTTATGATGAATTAGGTTATTTTTTAAGCAAAGAATCAGTAGTTATTCCCCTCTTACCCCCAAATGTTGATATCTCATCACCTAGGATAGTAGACCTAGGCTAATAACACTCAACACCATTAGTTAAGGAAGTGAAAATTTATATTTTCAGTACTATTTTACATACTGAGTTCAACACAAAATAAGTAATTTTCCCATGCAAAATTTTGCTGGACCCTTGATAAAGACATAGGTCTTGGGACGCCTGGGTGGCTCAGTGGGTTAAAGCCCGTGCCTTTGGCTCAGGTCATGATCTCAGGGTCTTGGGATCGAGCCCCTCGTCTGGCTCTCTGCTCAGCAGGGAGCCTGCTTCCCCCTCTCTCTCTGCCTGCCTCTCTGCCTACTTGTGATCTCTCTCTCTCTCTCTCTCTGTCAAATAAATAAATAAAATCTTTAAAAAGAAAAAAGAAAAAAGAAAAAAAAGACATAGGTCTTAAACTCTAGCATGCCTAAGAACCAAATTAAAGATTCTTAACCACTGGTTCTGAGAGACCACCAAGAAAGCTGCCTTTTTATTTTTATTTATTTATTTTTAAAATTAATTTATTTTGGGGGGGGGAGAGAGAGAGAAAGATCAGGAAGAGGCAGAGGGAGAGAGAGAAGCAGCCTTTCCCCTGAGCAGGAAGCACGATGCAGGTGTCCATCCCATGACCTGAGATCATGATCCAAGCTGAAGGCAGACACTTAACTGACTGAGCCACCCAGGTGTCCTGAAAACTGCCTTTTTAATAAGCACCCCAGATTTTATTGATGTGAGTAGTCTGAGAACTACATTTTCAGATACATTTTTGGGAAGCAGCTATGCACGGACGAGACCAATCTAGACGAGCTCCTCTGGGGCTGATCTGGTTTCTGCTTTTTGCAAAGGCATAATCACATCATGTGCTTTCTATTTGGGACACTCATGCACCAGTTATACTAGCATAAGTTCCACTTACCTACTTTGCAATCATTATATAACAACTGATTTTTAGAAAACAGGATTTCTCCATGCCTAAGGAGAGAGCCAGGGCCCTACCTAGCTAAGCATAACCAGGGCAATCCCACAGTGGGATTCTGGTGTTGGTTTCCTGTTAGTCCCTAACCCTTTGACATATGTCGCGTCAGTGATGTTTCATGCTTTCAGAGTCTGCTGTGAAGTAAGAAGCTTTGCTCCACTTTGAAACAGGTGTTTGCCAAGGGAAATGTGTCTTTTGAAATCAGGTACATTTTTCTTGGGTGTTAGAATACATCATTATAGCAAATGACTATAGAAATGCTATGGTAATCTTTGGGGCTATTTTCAAATGTCATACCATATGATTTTTGAATCATAAAAACTTACAAGTGATACCAGTTCAAATTGAATATTGTATGACTAAAGTACTTAATGTATTCTGAAGCCCATGGGGATTTTTTTTGCATCTCTAAAGGGAAAATGTGGGAAAATTGAAGGCATGAGATAGCATAGAGACTCTAGGTTGTTTATCATAAAAATCTTCTGGGTTTTAAATGGAATTTCAAAAGATGCTTGTTCCAGCCTGAAAAAGAATTTAGAAAACAAGAAAGGCAAACTTATTTCCAGAGTTTAATTTGTGTTTTTACTTCTAATGCTTTCTGCATGCTTGTTATAATGTCCCTGTATTCTTTACCCCTTTGTTTAATGCCAGCCTTGGGTCCTTAAAATGTTCTTTCTGTTTTAAATCTTCTCTTCTTGTATAAACTTGGAGATTCACATACCTGTACCCCTGGGGCTAATAATACATAATATGTTAATAAAAAATTAAAAGTTAAAAAAAATTCTCTTCTTAGTCATGGCAAAATTTGTTTTTGTGTTTTTTGTCTTTTATAGTTTAAATCTCTGGACCATGAAGAAAGTTAGATTCTGGAAACTTGCTTATTTTTCTTGATTTTCCCCTTGGAGATTCACATTATTAGCCATTACACTTTTTCCAATCAAGTTTTCAGAAGCCTCTAATGATTTTAGATCTGATTTAACTCTTAATTGCTCCACATACTTTTAAAGGAAAGCATCGTTTATTTTATATAACTAATTAGACTTAGAGGTATGGTTTTTTGGGTGTCCCTGCTACAAAGTCTGTTTGTTTGTTTGGTTTTTTCCCCCAGCCTCCAGTCTAAAATACTTCTTATCCATAGAGTTTCAGAGCAGAGCCCCTCCTTCTTGAAGCCTTTCCTGAGAATTGCCTGCCTACTTTGGTATTCTTTGTCTTATTTTTCGATCTCTAGTTCTATAATTATCCCATGGTAATATGAATTCTGTCCTGTCTCTGCATTAGACAGTAGTGTGCAGCAGGTAGGGAACTTATTTTGAACTCCATAGTGCCTAGTGCATTGTTTACTGCAAATAAAGTGCCAAATAAATATGTGAAGAAATATATCTTTATATATTAGACTCAACTCGTGTGTTCTGATCCATATAAACACTTAAATTTTTATTTTGGACAAGCGCATTTGAACAAAGAGAGCCTCTCTTCAAATGTAAGAGGTTATATATTTGTTTGAGAAATGGATTGCCAAAGCCTTTATTCAAATATAGTTGCTTCTGGTATCCTGGAACATGGTTTCTCAGCTTTAGCATTGTTGACAATTTGGGCCAGATAATTCAGTATGTGTGTGTGTGTGTGTGTGTGTGTGTGGGATATGCTGTCCACTGCATCAAAGCTATTCAGCAACACCCTGGTCTCTACCCACTAGACTCTAATAGCATTTCTAACCCCAGTTGCGATAATCAAATGTCTCTAGACATTGCCAAATGCACACCTTGGTTGAGATATACTACCCTAGAAGGATAACTATACCAACTTTAGGTCAATTGGTCAGTACCTGAAGAGTTTTCAAACATCGTTAGAAATGTAATACTATTAACTCTGTGAAACATTTCGGTTTTAAGTTTTAATTGCCCTTTTATATTTCCAATTAGCTCACAATGTAAATTTATCTTTAATATTTACCTTAAATCTTTTGAAACCAGTTTTCAACATGTATTTCAATTATACATATTGTTATAGTCGTCTATTGCTTCTTAGACAAACCATCTCAAAACTTTATGGAATAAACCAAAAACTGTTTTGTTACATACATGATTTTATGAGTTAGGGATTTGGACAGGGCATAGTAGTAGTGGCTAGAGATGCTTAGGACAGCTCACTTGAGCCATATGTATGGGACTTTGGCTCTGCCTACTGGTTGAGTTTCTCTAGTTTCCTCCATGTTGCTTCTGCTGGGGCTAGAAAGTCCAAGATGCCTCCTTAGCTTATGTGATTGGTGTATATGGAGCAGGGTGGTTGGAAGCGTGGGGCTGGCTGGACATCTATCTCTCCATGAAACCAGCAGTGCTTCCTTACAGCATGGCAGGCTTAGAATAGTCAGATTTTTTACATTATCCCTGAGCATATATTTCAAGAGACCTGGACAGAGGTCAAAGACCTAGTGTAGCAAGGATACCCTGGTGATGAGGCTTCCTATGACCTACTCTTAAAAGCCCTGGAATGTCACTTCTATTGTATTTTATTATTTGAGGAATTTAGGAAGTCCAGCCCAGATTCAAGGTGAGGAGAGTGGAGAAGGGGGATGAATGGACATTACTTCTCTTGAGGAGAATGAAATATATATATATACAGGAAGGGAAGAAATTGATGGTGGCCATCTTGCAAACAAGCTACTAAATCTGTCCAGGTTTGTGGCAGCTCAATTTCTGAAAATGGACAACAGAAGACAAATAATCCATTCAGATTCCTAGGATATTCCTTCACTTTGAATAACAGCTTTCTTTCCTCTCTGTCTTTTGTTGACAATGAGAATTTGGGGTCCTACTGTAAAGACCTTCCATTTTGGAGAAGGCATGCTAAGCTGCTCATTTATAATGTTTTTCTATAGTTCTTCCAGATATCTTTCAAGAAATAACATATTTCATCCTGGGGAGGCATAATAAGCTGAAAATTTTCCTTCTAGAAGGATTTAGTCATGATTTTTGGCTTGTCATAAACATTAACCATAAACATGTTTGGGTCTCCACAGTGGTTTGGTAGGGAAGGGATATGGAAGGAGACAGGTCTGGGTGTAAATCCCAACTGCACCACTATCAGGCCTGTGGTGAGTTCCTTCACTTCTGTCATCCTCATTTCCTTCTCTGGAAAGTAAGTGAAGTAATGACTGTCTTGAAGGTTTTTATTAGGTGCTGATTACTGGGACACAATTCTCCACAGGTCCGTGTTTTTGCACCTCTTAGAGGCACTAACTGCCTTTCTTCTAGACTCTTTTGAAGATTGATTGTATAGCAAACAGACTTAGATGATAGTGACTCCCTTTGGGACAGAAGCCAGATTTATTTCC